>NC_136271.1:81115724-81148224 GCF_964187855.1 Myxine glutinosa | reverse complement strand
GTCTCGAGTGATCATAACGTCTCGAGTGATCATAACGTCTCGAGTGATCATAACGTCTCGAGTGATCTGAACGTCTCGAATGATCCTAGGGTCTCGAGTGATCTGAACGTCTCGAGTGATCTGAACGTCTCGAGTGATCTGAACGTCTCGAGTGATCCTAGGGTCTCGAGTGATCCTAGTGTCTCGAGTGATCATAACGTCTCGAGTGACCATAACGTCTCGAGTGACCATAACGTCTCGAGTGACCATAACGTCTCGAGTGACCATAACGTCTCGAGTGACCATAACGTCTCGAGTGATCATAACGTCTCGAGTGATCATAACGTCTCGAGTGACCATAACGTCTCGAGTGACCATAACGTCTCGAGTGACCATAACGTCTCGAGTGACCATAACGTCTCGAGTGACCATAACGTCTCGAGTGATCTGAACGTCTCGAGTGACCATAACGTCTCGAGTGATCTGAACGTCTCGAGTGATCTGAACGTCTCGAATGATCCTAGGGTCTCGGGTGATCCTAACGTCTCGAGTGATCATAGGTCTGGAGTGATCTGAACTTCTCGAGTGATCTGAATGTCTCGAGTGATCTGAACGTCTCGAGTGATCATAACGTCTCGAGTGATCATAGGGTCTCGAGTGATCATAGGGTCACGAGTGATCTGAACGTCACGAGTGATCTGAACGTCTCGAGTGATTTGAACGTCTCGAGTGATCTTAACCTCTCGAGTGATCTGAACGTCTCGAGTGATCTGAACGTCTCGAGTGCCCTTACGGTCTCGAGTGATCTTACGGTCTCGAGTGATCCTACGGTCTCGAGTGATCCTACGGTCTCGAGTGATCCTCGGGTCTTGAGTGATCCTCGGGTTTTGGGTGATCCCACGAACTTGAGTGATCCTCGGGTTTTGGGTGATCCCACGAACTTGAGTGATCCTACGGTCTCGAGTAATCCTACCATCTCGAGTGATCCCAGTGTCTTCAGTAATACTCGAGTCTTGAGTGATCCTCGGGTCTTGAGTGATCCTCTGGTTTTGGGTGATCCCACGAACTTGCGTGATCCTAGGGTTTTGGGTGATCCCACGAACTTGAGTGATCCTATGGTCTCGAGTTATCCTATTGTGTCGAGTTATCCTATTGTGTCGAGTTATCCTAAGCCCTCGAGTGATCACAGGGTCTTGAATGATCCTAAGCTCTCGAGTGATCCTGGGGTCTTCTTGTCTCAAGTGATCCTAGGGTCTTCAATTCCAGCCCCTGTCGTGCCGTTGAATTAACACCAGGTGGGTCGACTCAGCCTGTCATCTTTCCGAGTTCTGCAAAATGAGTACCAGCTAGATGGTAAAGGGTTAAGGGCACAGCCGCGTCCCCAGAAAATAATGCAACCAGCAGGCACAGGCTGCATACGAATAAATAAAAATTTACATTTATTAATTTGCAGGTACATCAAGACATACCTTGCACCCCTGCAGGATTGCTAAAACGTGACCAAATCACTATGGGGTAGCCCTCGTCGTCCCAATGGAATTCCGCCAGGGTTTCCCTGGTTCTGATGTCCCAGATAATTCTGTTTCAAAGTGTCGGTGCTGCCGAAGCAGTTTTTTGGCAAGGGTTACACTCGGTGGTTTGCCATTACCTTCCCAGAAGCCATTCAGGGCAAGAATTTGTCATTTGGCCAAGATGCCGGCGATAGCTCTCCGACTCTTCACGAAGGACACCGTGGGATTCTGAAACACCAGGATGACAGCTTATAGCTGGGTAGGGATTCCAACTCAGGTTAGACAGTTTAGAGACCTAGCAGACGATGACTACAACTACTAGATATTTAAATTGTCCCAATTATTCACACCACCTTGCGGAGTCTGCCGGGGGAACGTTTTTGGCCCCACTCTCAGGAGCCAGGTGGCCTGGCATTCCAACGAAGGTGATTTCGGCGGGAATCTCTAATTACTTCAGCGTGCCGGTGATAAATCACCTCCTCTTTGGAGATTAAGACACCCTGGGATTCCTGACGTCAAACAACGACAGCGGTAGATGGTTCTTTCAGCTTAAAGTCCTTCCGATTGATTGCGTCGATGCATCAACCTGCATGCGAAACACCACAGGTGAGCACTTTTACAGGTACACGAACTTAATCGGAGTGAAATGTTAAAAAGAATAAAGATTGCTATTTCTGACATTTCCAAAAAGCAATCCATTCATATCCCGGGTTATAAGGTTGCTCTTTGTTTAAATTTCTCGATTTGTCGGTTCTGGTCAAAAAACGAGGTGGGGAGAAGAAATGATTACGAGGTATTACAGGAGATTTGACGTTGGTGATTGAGGATGTGCCCCCAATCTGGCGAGATAGATTAGGACCCATGGACTATCTTCATTGGGCAGGAGGGCAATATGAAAACGATTTCACAGTGAAGAACAGTTTTCTTATTTTATGGGTATTTTTTTAACAATCACAGTACATGAGTTTACCTGCGTGACGTCACAAGTGAATGCATTTGCAGGCGTAGTTGGAATTCTGATTGTGATGAAGGATACCACACTCTGTTACAAAGCCTCGGTGCTGCTGAATCGGTGATTGCAAGGATTAGTACTGGGTGGTTTACTATTGCAAACCTAGGTCTTGAATGATCAGCAGTAGTTCGGGAACAAATTTGGAATTTGTTCATCGTGACGGAGATGACTCGCCTACTCTTCACGAAGGGCACCGTAGAATCTTTAGCATCCACCAACTAATACCAGAAACGGGGATCACACTTCCTGTGAAAAACCAGGATGGGTTTCCATGACCGAACAGCCGCACACAAGCCGAAGATCACCATGCGCAATGCCAAGCATCTGGTGGAGTGGTGTAAAGCTCGCCACCATTGGACTCTGGAGCAGTGGCAACGCGTTCTCTGGAGTGATGTATCACGCTTCACCATCTAGCACTCCGATGGACGAATCTGGGTTTGGCAGATACCAGGATAAGGCTACCTGCAAAAAAATGCATAGTGCCAATTTTAAGTTTGGCGGAGGAGAAATAATGGTCTGGGGCTGTATTTCATGGTTCGGGCTAGGCCCCTTTGTTCCAGTGAAGGGAAATCTTAACGCTTCAGCATACAATGGCATTCTAGACGATTATGTGCTTCCAACTTTGTGGCAACAGTTTGGGGAAGGCCCTTTCCTGTTTCAGCATGACAATGCCCCCATGCACAAAGTGAAGTCCATACAGAAATGGTTTGTCGAGATCGGTGTGGAAGAACTTGACTGGCAAGCACAGAGCTCTGACCTCAACCCCATCCAACACCTTTGTGATAAATTGGAACGCCAACTGCGATCCAGGCCTAATCGCCCAACATCAGTACCCGACCTCACTAATGCTCTTGTGGCTGAATGGAAGCAAATCCCCGCAGCAATGTTCCAACATCTAGTGGAAAGCCTTCCCAGAAGAGTGGAGGATGTTATAACAGCAAATGGGGGACCAACTTCATATTAATGCCCATTATTTTGGAATGAGATGTTCGGATGTTTGGGTGTCCACATACTTTTGGTCATGTACTGTACGTCTGTCTGTCCGTCCATCCATCCATCTGTACGGGCTAAAGCTCATTTTCTCAGCCACCACATGTACAATTGAGACAAAACCTTCAGGGTAGGAGTGACACCCATGCAGAATGTTTTATGATAATTGTGACGTTATAGGTCATGTGGTATGGCAGCCATCTTGAATTAAACGCAAATAATTAAAAATATATTTCTCGGAAACCGTTGAATGGAAAAAATTGAAACTTGGCACATTGTCAAGTGCTCCCAATGGGGAACAAAAGTATGATAATGATGACATCATAGGTGAAGTGGTATACCAGCCAAAATGTTTTAATCTACTTTCTTTCTTCTGGGAAGACTCTCTGCTAACCTTCACTCCTTCATTCCTCTTTTCTCCCACCTCTGGAACAAACTCCCACACTCTCTTCAATCCCTCTCCTCCCTCCAGGTCTTTAAAACAGCTGTTCAGCACCATCTCTTGTCTTCCCCCATCCAAAGTTAAAACGCCCCAAATCCGCCTCTTTGAATCCCCAACTTCTTTCCTGGGGTTCCTAGAAGTGTTCATTTGCTTTGTACCGTGTACTCCTCCCTCCTCCCCCAGCCCTCCCCCTTCCACAGATGTACGTGCGTCCCTGTTCTCTTCTGTTGTTGTGCTTGTGTGCTTCCCGTTCTCCCCCTCTTGTCTCCCGCTCCCTTCATTGCATGTTTTGTGCGTCTGTGCATGTTTTCATGTTCAATGAGTTCGCTCTTACACGAGCCTCAATTCTGTATACAAAAAATAAAAAATCTGAAATTGCATGCAAAAAATGGGCATGATCTATGACCCATTTGTATTGAAATATTAAATTTATGACATAATAGGTCACATGATTTGGCAGTCATATTGGATGTAACCTACAACCTTAAAAAAAACATCTCCCAAACCACCAAATTGATTGACTCGAAACTTTAAATCTGTCATTGACTCGGCATGGCGGTTAAAAGTTGATCGCAAAAACATCATTGGTCACATGGTGTGGCAGCCATATTAGATTGAAGGAAAATATTAAATAACTATATCTCTGAAACCGCTTACCCTATTGATGCGAAATTTTACAAATGTCACCCAACACCATTGTTGCATATCGTTTGAAAATGATATCATAGGTCATGTGGTTTGACAGCGATCTTGGATGGAACAAGTAAACGAAAAAACATGTTTTAAGGCTACACACTTTTTTTAAAAAGTTTTAAACCAATTTTTTTTTAATCTCTGAATTTTTTAAATTAAATTTTGATGGATGAAAATGTACCAGAAAAGAGGAGCGTGGGTCAAATTTCAGCTCTCTCGGACGCATGGAACCTAAAAAAAAAAGAAACGGCTCAAAGATTTGGAACGGGACAAACAAACAAAGTTCAGATGAAGTGTTTAGTTAAATAAAAAACGAATCTTATCCGATCGACACGAAACTTCACAAGCATGATCCCCTACCCATACATATGCAAAGTGTACATTTTAAGGTCATATGTCACGTGGTGTGGCAACCATATAAGCTTGAAAGCCGATATTTAAAAAATAATAATAAAAGAAAAAAAGAAAAAATCGCTTCTCTGAAACCACTTCACAAATCGATGTGAAACTTGTCATGTCTGGTGAAAATGTGATACTTGAAAACAGCTGAAGGGATTTAAATCAAACTTGTTTATTTTTAGGACAGTGAATGAGGGCATCAACCGGTGACATGTGGAGGCATATTGGCGACACAGTCGCATTGCTCTAGTTTTTAACTTTTTTCACATTTTGGTGTTACAGCCTGAATTTAAAATTTATTAAATTGAGTATTTTTGTCACTGATCTACACATAAAACCACATAATGTCAAAGTGGATTTTTTAAAATATAAATTTATAAAAATTAAAAATGAAAAGCTGAAATGTTTTGAGTCAATAACTATTCAACCCTTTGCTATGACACTCCCAATTGAGCTCAGGTGGATCCAATTTCCTTTGATCATCCTTGATGTCTACAACTTGATTGGTGTCCACCTGTGGCCAATTCAATTGATTGGACACGATTTTGAAAGGAACACACATTTCTACATGATGTCTCACAGTTGACAGTGCATGTCAGAGCAGAAACTCTACCATTAGGCCCAAGGAATTGTTCATAGACCTCCAATATAGAATTGTGAGGAGGCATAGATCTGGGGAAGGTTATGAAACTATTTCTAAGAGTGTTGAAAGTTCCCAAGAGCACAGTGAGCTCCATCATTAGTATTCCAGCGGATAGGTGCAATATAGAGACGAATCGTGCACTTTTTGATAAAAGCATCAAACTTGGTACACATATTCAGGAGGCCATAAGAAACAAAATTAGATATAGTGCCATCCCAGTTTTGGCTTGTGATTGCTATGGCGGCCATCTTTCAAAATGGCCATGACATGACACTAAAATACCACATACCTCAGCAACCATGAGGCCTAGGATCTTAATTGTGGTGTGTATATATAGGTTTTGGGGGTCATAGATATCAAAGAAGGCAATATCGCGTATGTGTGGTCACTTACGGTACCACCTTTTAAACGTAAGAACCATTTTACAGTTTATGAAGACACATTCATGGTCTTTTAGCACGAATGTATTGATTAATTACCAATAAATATATGGAATCATAATACACAAAAAAACCACTGTACTGACAGATCACATATTTCCTAATATGCTTACTAGTATAATACTAGTATTATCTTTGCTTTTCTAATAAGTGGGGTAACTTCAGCAATTTTCAACTCAACAGGAAATTCCAGATTGCATTTAAACTTGCAGTTCGTGTTTGGTTTGACTAAGGTGGCCAACTTTATCCATGAAACCCCTGTTTGACTTATTTGTAAAAATGAACCAACTCAAGTGTAACTTCTTTGCAGATAATAATATGGCATCGACAGTGAAGCTTGTTAACCCAAAGATGCGACCTCCTCCAGTCATCACACAAACGGATTGGTTGAAATGTATCATTTGTCAGGAAGACACCAATGAAAAGCCCTGTTGCCCAGCCAACTCAAAACGCATTGACATTGGAGCAGGTTACACAAGCCTTGCGAATGATTTCATGGCCTTCTACTCTGCTGGTTGCTTGCCCAACGCCCTTTCCCTCACAAGGCTTGATAACGGAAATAGCGTGGAAGCTACATTGCGACAGACACAGCAAAATTTCACTCATCATGTAGACTCAGGTACAGGAAAACAAGGCTTCAGCGAGCTGTCAAAAGGAAAAGTTTGGATGAGGGGTCAAGTATGGAGCATTGCGAAAAGCAAGCACGTAGTGGACGGAATCCCCGACAACGTAGCTCATCAGAAAGTCTTGTGTGTTTATTCTGTGAAAAACCTGCAAGTCTAGCCGAACCATTACATGAAGCAATGACTAAGCAGTTGGGTGAGAGAGTCAAGAGGTGTGCAACCAAACTGCTAGATGTAAAACTCTTAGCAAAGGTGTCTTCAGGTGACCTTGTTGCAAGTGAAGGGAAATATCACACCAAGTGCTTGGTTGGGCTTTACAACGCAGCAAGGAAAGTAGAAACTTCACAAGAAGACGAAAAATGTCAAACGATACAAGGCCATCATGCACGAGCTTTGCAGAACTTCTAGCTTTCATAGAAGATACCCTTGTGGATAGTAAAGAGCAAATCACTTCCCCTGTGTTCACGCTCTCGGACCTGGTTCAGCTGTATAGGGAACGGCTTAAACAACTTGGGGTGACATCACCATCTGTACATTCTACGAGACTAAAATAGCACATCCTAGCTTCTTTACCTGAGCTAAAGGCCTTCAAGGAGGGTGGCGAAGTTCTCTTGGTATGCAATGAGGATGTTGGAAATGCCCTGCGGAAAGCTTTTGAAAGTGATGCAGATGACGATGCTTTCACACTTGCTCGTGCTGCAAACCTTGTACGCAAAGAAATGATGGATGCATCAGCACAATTTGATAGAACTTTTTCTGAAAACTGTCAAGAAGGATCTATCCCCCAGTCTTTGATGACTCTTATGGCCATGCTGCTATACGGGCCAAATATTACTGAACAATCACTTGTAACTCAGAAGCAATCCTTGATGAGCATTTGTCAGCTGGTAGTCTTTAACAGTTTTTCTCGTAGAAGGAAAGAAGGTCAAGTAATACGACAATAAAGTCCATGAGCTCCCTCTTCCAGTATACTTAGGTGTGCTCCTGCACAACAAAACACGGAAACGAGAATTAGTTGAGAAGTTGTACAACCTTGGCCTTTCTGTGTCATATGACTGCGTGCTTGAAATCTCAACTGAAACTGGTACAAAAATATGCAAAATATATGACATGTTTGACATAGTGTGCTCACCGCAACTCAAGAAGGGTGTTTTCACCACGTCTGGAGCTGACAACATCAACCATCAAACAAGTGCCACATCATCAAAGAGTTCATTTAATGGGACAGGGATAAAATTTTCCAGCATTTTGAGAACACTGACCAGGCAACAATGCACGAACCAGCCATCATGCTTGATGATCATGATGCTAATGGCCACATTGTACCTACAGGCCAATCCAGGAAGCGACTACCAAGACTTCCACTATCCCACACCCAGGTTCCACCTGCAATACAAAAACCGCGAAATGTTTTGTCTCTGTAAACTGGAAAAGGGCACTTATGTTCCAAAAGTGGTACAAGACGTGATCACACTTACTCATTATTGCCTTCTTTTAATTATATGACCCCAAAAACCTATATATAGGCAGCAGAATTAAGATTCTAGGCCTCTTGGTTGTTGAGTTATATGGTATTTTAGTATTAGACAGCGGCCATTTTGGAAAATGGCCGCCACAGCCGTCATAGGCCAAAACTGGGATGGCACTATATCTATTTTTTCTTGTAATGGCCTACTGATGATATGTACCAAGTTTGATGCTTTTATCAAAAAGTGCACGATTCTTCCCCCTATCTGCTATACTATAGAAAATGGAAAGAATATGTAACTACCCAGACACTTCCTAGAGCTGGCCGTCTGATCAAACTGAGCAACCAGGTAAGAAGGAACTTGGTCAGGGAGGTGACCAAGAAGCAATTGACCACTCTGACAGAACTACAGAGTTCCTTGGCTGAGATGGGAGAACCTGCCGGAAGGACAACAGTCTCTGCAGCACTTCGCTTTATGGGAGAGTGGCCAGACAGAAGCCACTCCTGAGAAAAGGGCACATTACAGCTGGCCGGGAGTTTGCAAAAATGCACGTGAAAAAGTCTGAGAGCATGAAGTAAAAGATTCTGTGGTCTGATGAGGCGAAAATTGAACTCTTTGGCCCAAATGCAAAGTGCTACATCTGGCAGGTGGTGGCGTGAATCATGGTGGTGGCAGCATTATGCTACGGGGATGCTTTTCAGTGACAGGGACCGGGGGGACCTGTAAGGATAGAGTGAACCATGAATGGAGCCCAAATACAGGCAAATCCTTGAGGAGAACCTGCTTCAGAGTGCAAAAGGCCTTAAGTCTGCGGAGTTACATTTACATTCCAACAGGACAATGAACCCAAGTATACAGCCAAAGCAACACTGGAATGGCTTCAGAACAAGAACATGAAAGTCCTTGAGTGGCCCAGACAAAGCCCAGACTTGAATCCCATTGAGAATCTGTGGAAAGACTTGAAGATTGCTGTTCACCGACGCTCCCCGTCCCACTTGACAGAGCTTGAGCAAATCTGCAAGGAAGAATGGGAGGAACTCCCCAAATCCAAATGTGCAAAGCTGATACAGACATACCCAAGAAGACTCAAAGCTGTAATCGCTGCCAAAGGCACTTCTACGAAGTATGTTCTACTTCTACGAAGGTACCGGCCAACTCAGGGGGTTGAATACTTAAGTAAATTCGATATTTCTGTATTTCATTTTTAATTACTTTGTAAATATTTCTGAAACGATAATTCTACTTTGACATTATGGGGTATTATGTGTAGATCAGTGACAAAAAAAAAATCTCAATTTAATCAAATTTAAATTCAGGCTGTAACAACAAAATGCGAAAAGGGATGTGAATACTTTCTGAAGGCACTGTACATACGCTACAGATCACTTAACCCTGCTTTTCGCTTCACAAGCACAGGGTAAAAACGATCGCTTTAGATGGGGAAGGAGGGATTTAGAAGGGGGGAAGTGTGCAGGCATTGATGAATCACCCTGCTTATGAAGCACCAGGATGGAAATTTTTAGCTGGGCCGAGATTCAAACATAGGCTAGAGCAGCTTAGAGGCGAATGTGCATACCCCAAAGCCATCCTGTCAGCCCCTTGAAGCTTAATGAACTAACGGAACGTTTGTGTAGACACAGGAATGACACACAGGCACAAAGTCCATGTTTTAAGAACTGTTTTCGAGTGGTGGTTATGGAAATTCATCCTCATATATCACAGCGCATAGTCCTTTGTCGGCATAGGAAAGGTCATCTTTGGCTCACTTGCCACTTGTGCAAAGAACAAGCCTCCTTGTTAAAATGCGTGGCATGTATTTTGGCGAAAATGGGAGAGAGTTCTCAATAGCACTGATTCCTCTCCGGAAACTGCACATCCATTGCAGTGTGCCCTGGTCAGGTGGTCAGGTTACCTTTGTGAAACACTGCTCGATTATTTCCACGGAAGAATGCACTCCTCTGATGTTAAGATGCAGTTTGGTTCAATTCATGTAACTCTGCACCGAAGATTTAACGACCCTTTGGGAAGTGAAATTTTGTACTCTGTGCGGCATGATCAGTGTGAAGCCGATTCATATAATTCCTTGGAATACAATACATGATTCCGAAGGTACCGGTCATGGAGTCCTACAATCTCTGGTAGGTTTGATGAAGCTTTGTCCGATTTTCTTTGACAAATTTCATATTCGAAGAGCAATTGCGAAAGAAAATGCGTTTGAAAAAGTGTCTGAAGTCAACTCGGAACAAAGGTAGTTGGACTTTGTGCTCATAGAAGAGGTAATGTCCGAAGGTATCAAAAAGCTTGATTATTCCCCTGATGGGACGTTATTAATTCATAACATGCATTCAGCAGAAATTGAATTATTTGGTGGAGTGTAGAAAAGTTTGAGTTTTATAACTGGTAGGGCTGGCAGGATGACCTGGACTCCTAGAGGTATGCACACTCTCCTCTAAGCTGTCCAGTCTGAGTTTGAATCTCAGCTCAGCAATAAATTGCCATCCTGATGGTAAGGTGATTTATCAATGTCCCTCAGATGGACATTAAACTAGGTGTCCCGGTGGACGTTAAAGATCTCAAGGTGTCTTTCACGAAAAGTAAGCGAGCCATCGCAAGAACCCTGGCCAAATTACAAATTCCTGCCCTAATCTAAAGAGGGCACTGCATCAGTGGCACGGAGGGAAGGGGGCACAGCAGCACCCTCAGCCAATGGTGCTACACCACAGCCTTGTGCTGCATTAAAAAGACAAAGAAGAATTGAACTGTTTTTTTACAGCATCACTTCGAAGAAAATAGACTATTCCAGGTACCTGAAGCGAACCTGCACAAGGTGTGAAAATAAAAGTGGAGAGGGTGCATGACCATTGGCATGAGTGGGTTGGAAAATATCTTCTTTTATGGATATCAAGTGGAGGAATGGACCAGTTGATGGCTGCAGAGGCAGCACTCCGTGGCAAAAACACATTCCTGGCATCAAACCCCAGGAGACTGAAAAATGTGAGGGCACCGAAGGTCTCCATAGGATTGCGGTGGTGCTGGTACTGCTCTAGGTTGGCTGGTAAAAAGCAACCCACCACTGTTGCTTTTATTCAGAGTTTTCCATCTGCACCATTTTTTATTATTTTTTATTTTATTATTTGTTTTATTTATATTATTGTTTATTTATTTAATATTAAAATATTTGAATTTATGATTAAAATATGTTTTCTGCCTTGTTTAACTCTATTTTTCCTGATCTGGATGCCAATGACCATCATCCAGTAGATTATTTTGAGGGGCGTCAAAAATGGAGAACTCCCTGACTCGCACCCCCTCAGCGATACATCTCGTGCAAGTCTCTTCCCTAGTTCCCTGTCCCGTACAATATTCCCATCTCTTCTGTTGCCACTCAAACACTCTGCTACCCTGTTGTCCTTCACTTTTGGAGTCATCTATTTACTAATCCCTTAACCGGTGGTGACTATAGGTTTGCCATCCATCCCACCTGTGGTTTTCTGCACTTTTTCCATCCTTTTTTTAACATATTAAACTGAAGCTTGGTACATGGCTTTATTATGACAAGTTACAGAACAAGTTTGAGTTTTGGGGGGTTTCCCCAATTTTTCACGGAGGTATGCCCTTTATGAACTTAGAAAATATCACATATTATACAACTGAGTTGCTCTGACTCCACCAAACTGCCTCACGCCCATTGGCTGGACAGCTGGTCTGACACCACCTCAATTAAAACCATGTGCCGCCATTCCATTAAGCAGCACAGATCGGCAGGCCTCAGGCCATATTCCAGGGCCCAGTGCAATTGGAATGATCCCAGATATATGAAGAGGAAGAAGACCACATATTTTGCACCTTCAGATGCATAGGGCTGCCAAAGCAGTTTCCTTAGCTATTGGGCTCATTCGTCCCAGTAAGCTGGTACTCATTTATTTTTATTTTTTTTGCATACAGAGTCGAGGCTCGTGAAAGAGCTAACATTTATCAAACAAACAAATCAAACAAACAAGCAAACAAAGTATATAAAAAGGGGAGCGGTCGACAAGATGGGGAGAGAAGGGGAGGAAGCACACAAACACAACGTTTGAGAGCAGGGACATCGGGAGATGTTTTTGGAGGGAGAGGGCCTGGGGGGAGGCAGGATAGGTATAAAACGCAAGGACACCAAGGACTTCCAGGAAAGAAGTCAACAGTCACCTCAAAAAAGTGGATTTGGGGTGAAATTAGCGGTGGTATAAAAGATCAAGGTTTTGGATTGGGGAAGATAAGAGATGGTGGTGGAACAGCCGTTTTAAAGACCTGGAGGGAGGAGTGGGATTGAAGAGAGTGAGAGAGTTTGTTCCAGAGGCGGGAGAAAAGAGGAATGAAGGAGTGAAGGTGAGCAGAGAGTCTTGATTTTGGCAGTTTAACCATAAGAGGGTTGCAGGCAGATCTTGTGCGACCTGCAGGAATATTTGGGGGACAAAGCCCAGAGAGAGCTGGGGGAGCAAGGCCGGAGAGGACTCGGTTGAAGACGGAAAGACCACAAACCTGCCTGCGGTGATTAAATGAAAGGCCCTCGGAGATAGCGTCATCGCGGGAGATTCCAATGATTCTGAACGCTTTAGTTTCAACAGCGTGAAGATGAGCTTGGTGTGAGGCAGGAGCACCAGCCCAGAGGGGAGAGCAGTACTCCATTGAGCTGCAGATGAAAGCCTTGTATGTGGTGAGGAGCTCAGGTGTGCCAAGGAAGGACTTCGCACGACAGAGGATGCCCAGTTGGCGACTGGCTTTGGAGGCCAGCTTGGAAATGTGGTTTTCCCAGGAAAGATCATGGCAGATAGTGAGACCCAAAAGCTTGAGTGACATAACTTCTTGGAGAGGATTATTCAGAAAGTAGATGGGAGGGTTGTCCAGTCGGTCTTTTCGGAGAGACATCGTAAGAGTGTGAGATTTGTCAGGATTGAAAGACATGTTCCACTTCTTTGCCCAGTCTGTGATTTTGTCCAGGTCTGCAGAGAGTGAGGAGGCTGCAGACTGCCGATCTGAGGGATGAGGAATGGAGCGGCAGAGAGTGAAGTCATCAGCAAAGAGATAGAGAGGATTTTCAAGAGAGTCAGAGAGATCATTGATGAAGACCAGAAAAAGCACAGGGCCCAGAACACTGCCTTGGGGAACTCCAGCCTGAACAGGAAGAGGAGATGAGAGAAACCCATTCAGGGCCACACGTTGACGACGACTAGAGAGGAGGTCCGCCAGCCATGCATGGAGATTTCCATGGATACCAAAGGAGGAGAGTTTGGTGAGCAGAGCGGAGTGCCAGACCGTATCGAAGGCACGTGATATGTCGAGGGAGACAGCTCTAATTTCCTGTTTGGCATTGAGGACCTCCATCCATTGTTGAGACAGCAGAAGCTGCATGTCCAGAGTAGAGTGACCTGGTCTGAAACCAAATTGATGATCAGAGATCAAGCCATTGGAGAAGAGGAAAGATTTCATATCCGAAGCAATGATGGATTCCATGACTTTGCTGATAATTGGGAGAAGGCTGATTGGTCTGTAGTTGCTAGGATCTGTTTTTGCACCTTTTTTGTGCAAAGCGGTGATGTTGGCTGATTTCCAAGCAGATGGCAGTTGACCTTGAGCAAAAGAGAGGGTGAAGAGAACAGAGAAAGGGAGTGAAAGAGTGGAAGAACATGATTTTAGGACCCGTGGGCTGATGCCGTCAGGTCCAGTTGCAGAATCAGAGTCGAGGGTTGACAGAAACTTTTCCACCTTGTCAGGAACAAAGGACACGGAGTCCAGGAGCAGCTGGGTACGACTGGGTATGGTGGGTACAGAGAGGGATGGGTTTGGGACACAAGACTTAGAAGCAAACACAGAGTTGAGGCATTCAGCTTTTTCACGTGCGGAGTCAGCTGTGTAGCCGTTTGAGGTAAGGGAGGGGATGGAGGGGGAACAAACACCAGAAACAGATTTGACCAGACGCCACCAGGATTTGGAAGAGGGAGACAGATAAGAGAGTTCGGTCTTGAGAATGGAGAGATATTGTTTCCTGGCTCTCCTGAGGGTGGACACACACTTGTTTCGGGCTTTGTGAAAGGAAATGAGATTTCCTTCCGTTGGATTTGCTTTCCAGGAGACGAAGGCAAGTTGTTTCTGGGCAACAGCCTCACCACAAGATTCCGATTCATTTTGCCAACCTCTGAAGGATGATCAGGCTGAGTCATCGCCACCTGGTGTTAATTCAACGGCCGACCAGGATTCAAACTCAGGATCCTAGGATCCCAAGTTAGCCACCTTAACCGTTAGGCCAACACCAGGGTTGATTCCAGGTATACAACTACGATTTATTATATATGCTCATAATCTGTACGAATGTTTCTGCTTCATGTATGTACATCAGGTTATTATACACCGTTCCTTTCCTATTTCATCTCCAGGCACTGCATGACGTCACCCCGGGCACCGAAGGGGGCCCGAAGGTGACGCACGGAGAAAGGGAGTACTCAGCTTTCACTACGTTTGTTTGTTTGCTTGTTTTCTTTCTTGTTTGTTTGGGCAATATCTCAGCCATCCTTTGAACTAGGAAGCTGGAATTTGGCCACAATAGTGAGCACGTGCTTTGGTAAAACGGTATTTTTTTATTTATTAATCGATCAATTGCTTAATTACTTAATTGTTATCGATTTATTAAGTACTTATTTATTTCCTTTCTCGTCTAGGCAATATCTCAGGCACCTTTTGAGCTCGGAAGCTGATATTTGGACACAACAATGACCAAGTGATTTGGCTATAATGTGTATTTTAGATTTATTGATTAATCAATTATATCCATTAATTATGTATTTTTTAATCAATTCATCGATTATTTATTCGATTAACTAATTAATTAATTTTCAAACAGTTACAGATTCGGGTGGTTTAGTCAATTGATTAAGAAATTAATTCTTTTACGATTATTATTTATTTATTTTAATTAAGCAATCAATCAATCAATTATTATTATACACCGCTCCGACCCAATTCCGTCTCCATGTGCTGCATTGTCACATAGGCAATGTCACATAGGCAAAAAGGATGGTGGCCCATTTCCAAATCACCAAAACCATCTGCCAGGGTCCTCTAATAACTCTGGAGTTGGGTGAAGACAAAGGCAAAAGCACACACATTTAATATTGTCATACTTCTCCAGAGGATTGTATCTATCCTTGAAGAATCTCAATGCATGTCGACGAACTGCCCTCTTCCGATCAGCTTCTGCCTCCTCTTGAGCTCATTCAAGCACTCCTAACACATCCTTCAAGGATAGATCCTAACACATCCTTAAGCACACTTTTAAACATGGCCCATGGTCTACCCACATGTAGAAGTTTCTTTGTTTTTGTTTTTTTATGTTGGAGGCTCCAGGCACAGACTGTATAGCCCTCATCGAGGCCAGGCCTTAAATAAAAGAGAAGAAAAGTGCATGATGAAAAGTATATGATGTTTGTTTGCAAGAAAGAGAGATTAAAGCGTGGTAGCTGTAGCTTGAGTGAGACAAACGAAAACCAGCAATCCTGACATGGAGAGTGCAAGATGGTTCCGGGCACCACTTTAACGCTCCTAAGTCAGAACGGTAGTACCACCCTGGGCGGTTGCTGTCTACAACCTACTACCTGAAATGTTATCTAAATGCTTGTGATTAGGTTTTCATCTCGCATTAGATATCACTTTTTGGCGATTGGTGATTAACTTTGAACTGGTGATCATCACACGATTAGCCATTCTGCACGTCTCACTTTTAAACGCCTTTAATAAATTTGGCCCTCTACATCTCTGTACTACATTGGTCAAGATGACAGAGGGCAGGACAAAGTTGTCAGTGCTGTGAAGCATGAAGCACTGGTGATGGAAGTTGGGATGACTGACCTGAGATGAGATGACTGGAGACGAGAGGGTTCGGTGCACCGTTCGGTGAGAGTAAGAGACGGTCAATGAAGGACCACCACAAAGAATCACCAGGCCCGACTTGGGTCCGTCAAATTTTCATCTCTTTCCTGCAATGAAAGAACATCTTCATGGACAAGATTTTTCTGATGATGATATCAAATTATGTCAAGACTAATGTGAAGCACTGGTTAAGTCAGCAGGAGGCACAGTGCTATCGTGACGTCATCACAAATCTACCTGAACGTTGGCAGAAATGTGTGGAACGCAGTGGTGATTATGTTAAGAAAGACATATGCACCATGGTAGAACAAAGATTGATGTTGGTATCAATCTTTATTTCATTCAAATATCTTTTCCTGTTTTGAAGAAAAAGAATAGAAAGCATTCGTTTTCAGCACAACCGCAGTTATTTATTTATTTATTTTTGGGGGATTATCCACTTTTTCCAGAACAAACTACAGTTAAGCAAAGATTATTGCTAAGTAGTGCTCCACCAATTTGAAACAAGAAAGAGTAAACATATCCTCAGACGACGTTTAATTTGTTGTCCACAAACTCCATTTCCAGCCCGCAGTGATTTACAAAGTTACCTTTTTCAGGAGTGGAAAGTCAGTTATTAGAATTAAGGTATAGATTCTGGTTTGTGTTTGTGTAGCTTAATCGTCCTGTTTTTTGTGTACCATTGCAAGACGACGCAACATTTAGCAGCTATAAAGGGTTAAAGATGTCTTGTCAAGTGTCGCCCATGTCTAACATGAAGGGAGCAGGACAAGCCAAACCATTTGGCTCAGCCTGACGGTGACAGCTCAACGCGCGACTTGGCACAACATGGCACAATACGGCGTGACGTACACTTCGGCACAATGCAGCATGTTGAGCAACGCGGTTCGGCACACACACTTGATGCAGCGGGACATACGACGTGCACCTCAGAGCAACGCTCCGCACCCCTCATCGTGACGTGACACAAAGTGTGACGCAATGCATGGTGATGCACAATATGATTACTAACCAATGCAGATTTTTAAAATAAATAATCGATGTTGGATTCTACATTTTAAAACGTCCGGCAAGGGATAAAATGATCCAATGTAAATGCTTACCAAGCTCGCTGCCTGTGTCATACAAGGCCCTGGACATGTCTGGCTTTCTGACTTCCTCCAATCAAGAATTCAATGAGTTGCTAACAATGTAACTCTCTCATCTCCTCTTCCAATGGAGGCTCGAGTTCCAGGGGGCAATATCTTTGGCCTAGTCTTGTTTCACATCTACATGGAGGTCCTCTTCGATGCGCTGGAAACCCTCTCTTCCTTTTTGAAAACCCTCCATTCCAACTGATAGGCAGTTAACAGCTGTGTCACACGACTCATATATGGAATCGATTAGATGTTGATCTGACAAAGAGAACAGGTCTTTCAATCCCAGCAAATCTCAGTCTCACCCTGTGATGACTCCCTCCAGCAGGCCTTTCCCCTAACTTCAGGAGATGAGCATGATAAAGTCATCAAGTTGACGCCATATCTTTGAGGAAAGTCATCTCAACTTTACATTTAGAAAATTGTTCTTTTAAAAATACAAATTACAGCGATGAGAATAGTAATACTGCTATTAATTTGCAATTGTACACTGGCTTTGACACCAATATACACTTTTATTACGGACCTTCGGCATCAAAAAAGGTACATATATCGAACAAACAGATTCAAATGGAGCACCTCTCGTCGCCATTGGCACACTTAAATTACATCAGATGTGGTAATAAATGTGAATTGTTGCTCCCAGGTTGCCGGCTCGATGACAGAAGATTCCATTTGCATTTTTGCCGCCTCCATCTCTACCCTGCTTAGAATCCCGTGCGGGCATGGGCAACTTGCTAGTAATTATCAACGATACACGCCATCGCAAATCCTTACACTTCCCACCTGAATCAAAGTTGAAAGATGGTAAAAAATTTCCACAAAGTTCATTTACTCACAAAAAATAAAAAGTTCCACCCAATATCAAATATCAATATCAAAATCAATTCAAATCAATTAATTTGAAATAAATATCAATTTTAATTAAAATTTAATTAATAAATTATTTAATTTAATATCTAATTTTAATTTAACTTCTAATTATCAATTTTAAAATAAATATCAATATCAAAAAAGTTCCACCCAATATCAAATTTTGAATTGAAAAAAAAAAAATCTGTTTTGACACCTGTAACCCCAAGGCACCACCCCTTCCGCTCCACCCCGCACCCACGAGGCATGAACCGGGGTTAAATCCAAGAAAATCATTACATATTTCAAGTGTCTCCCAATGTTGATTGCACATACAAAGTTTTATTAACAAAAGTTTTAAAATATGCCCGTAATCGCACTTTGGTATTTGACCTTTTGGCCCTGGCCCAAAGCCCCAGGAGGCGGGGCCATAAATGATACCTTCTTGCCATATGGAGATCATAACTACCAAGTTTGGTGAATTTCTGCACCACCGTTTAGGAGGAGATAGTGTGACAGACAGACAGAGCCGATTGCAATATTCCCTTGTTTCCTTGTTAGTTATGGCGTAGCCCATAGGGCAATGCCGTCTAGGACAGCGTTTGTCTGTCTGTATGTATGTCCCCACAAACGTCCATCAATCAGAGCTGAGGATCTGGTCACATGATGGGGTACAGCATTTAGTAACCATTACAGTTGCAAATTTAATGTTACCCGGTACACTCGTGTATACAAATTACTCGCTCAGGATTCTTCGCTGGAGTAATTTCGCTGGCGAGTCGCGAAATTGAGTTATTGGAATTTTAATCAACATTTCACAAAACAAAGTCACCGTCACACTGTGGTAACTTTACAAAGCAAAATAGCTGAAAAATAACAAGGATATCAAAAGACAAAAGTGGCAAAGACAAAAAATCAAAAGTGGCACTGACAAAAAAAAAAAAAAAATGGTAAAGACAGAAATGGCGGATTGCCCGAAACAAAAGGAAAGGAGGGGCGCAGTCCCAGAATCAAGACCATTCTCCCAGCCCGCATACCAAGCCAAGACCCGGCGCACCAACCGTCAAAGGAGGACAAAATTTTGGATTTATTCACAAAAATACGTGTTGTATCTCATACAAAACCAGCGCTATTCTCCTCTGGAGACCACCCCCTGGAACATCATAACATGTGCTCATCTCTCTGATCCAAAACCACCAGACCATTACGTACAGCATTTCACCACTAAAACACGACAACGTTCCTACTTTATACTCCATCATGTCTTTCAATGAAGAATACGAGAATATTTACCACTGGGATGGCACCACACGAGCCTCGCATGCAAGCTCCTCACAAGAACATGGCCGGCCATCTTCTCGGGTCTCAAAAATCACCCACAATACCCCGCGGCTCACGCAACTTCCGCTCCAAATCCCGCGGCACAACAACTCTCGCGGGATTAACGCTATCTTCCGGTGCGGAATAATCGGTGCTTTAATACCACCTCGTTACAATTACTGAAAGGAAATATAATAACCTTCGGTGGAACGTTTTAGGGTCCTATCGGGTGTCGTAAAGTAGGTAGGAGGTTTCAGAAATTCCTCAATACAATTATGATTTTGAAATGCGATCCACACGGATCTTGCTCCCAAATCCGGAAGTGAACAGATGATAACGGTTTGTGGGATTGATAATATCTCGATACAATCATGATTTAACATTCTATTTTGATATACTGATACCATCATATTAATTTGTGATTGGAACGATGAATGATGTTTTTTTTGAATGAAAATATAGAGATGATTGTTTATAGAATATAGAGATTATTGTTTTTATTTATTTAATCATGATTTAACATTCTATTTTGATATACTGATACCATCATATTAATTTGTGATTGGAACGATGAATGATGTTTTTTTTGAATGAAAATATAGAGATGATTGTTTATAGAATATAGAGATTATTGTTTTTATTTATTTAATCATGATTTAACATTCTATTTTGATATACTGATACCATCATATTAATTTGTGATTGGAACGATGAATGATGTTTTTTTTGAATGAAAATATAGAGATATTGAGTTGAAAGCAGAATGAGGAAATGACGTAAGGGTTTCCATCCATGACAATCATGGTTTCACCATTGCTGGATATAGCAACATTAAGACTGGGTACGTATTTTTTTGTCCAGGTCCTTCACGAACCAGCTGTCAATGCCTGACGTTCGCCTGAAGGTGGCACAGGCATGTGTAATTTATTGGTTCATCGTTTGCCATTTGCCGTTTTTTTTTTTTTTACCCAAGTCATTCACGAACCGACTGTCCATGGCTGAAGTCAAAAAAAATCAATACTCACATTATTCGATAACTGCTAACTGGTATCCCCACCCAGGTCATACTATCCTCTTCAACTAAAGTATCAAACAAGCCCGGCTACGCCATTGTTAGACGATTGGACTTCTTTTTTTCTTTTTTTTTCAAAAACCGTGGGGATAATAAATAATTAAGCCTCATTTAATTGTTTTGTTTCATGATAAGGACAAAAATCAGTTGAAATATATTTGGTTAATTTCAACTGACATCGTCTACTTATGTCAATGCAACACATGTATTATATTCCGTGCAGGAGAATGTCATTAGTAAACATCAATAAACTTTCACATGCACAAACTCCTCCATAATTGACTGTATCGGTGCTTGGAGCGGAGTGAGCAAGGACAGCCATTCCTCACCTCCTCCGGAGGCTGGAAGAGCGTCGCCAATCTTCCAAAGGTGTTTTATTTCCCCCAGGAGAATAGAGCTGCGAGTGTATTACCACGAGCTCCGAGAGCAGATACTATCATTCATATCGAACGTAAATTTCACTTTGGGTCATAACACGTGAGCGCACACATCCCAGGGCTGTCGAAGATGTTCCTTTTAAGCGAAATCCCATCTGAAAACACGCAGCCATTTTTGTCTATAATCCCAGAGAACAAACGACTGCTCGTTGAACCGCCAAAAACGTGTCTTTTAATCGTGCTCCGTGGTCGGGTTGTGCTCTCTTCTTGTGGATTTGTGTCGGTGGAGCGTTCAAAAGGTTATCTGAACGAATTACAATAATCCGACAAACATATATAGTTGTCCAACAGTCCGCTGATGCAGCAGTAGAGGTACTGGGACGACTGGAAAGGTTGATGCGGTGGGCAAGATTGGGATTTAAAGCAAGAAAGTCGAGGAGTGTGGTAGTGAGACGAGGAGTGGTGGATAACATGCACAGGTTTGAGCTGGGAGGCGAGGTGGTTCCATCATTGGTAGAGGCCCCTGTGAAGAGTTTGGGAAGATGGTATACAGTGGAGTTGAATGATGTGGGAAGAGTGGAGGAGGTCAGAAACAAGCTTTTGAGAGGTTTGAAGAGGATTGATGGATGTGGTTCGCCAGGTAAGTTGAAGGTATGGTGTTTGAAGTTTGGGTTGATGCCACGAGTATTGTGGCCATTGATGATGTATGATAATGCAATTGGGCATGTAGAGAGGATGGAGGTTGTGGTGAGCGGGTTTGTGAGGAGGTGGTTGGGAGTGCCACGCTGTTTGACGAACATTGCCTTTTATGGTCAGGGTGGAAAACTCCAGTTTCCCTTGACATCATTAACCGAGGAGTTTAAGGTGGTGAGGGTGCGGGAGTTCATGATGTTGCGGGATTCAAGTGATGCAGTGGTAAAGAATGCTCTCCCAGAGAAGAAGGAAAGTCGGAAGTGGAATGCAAGAGCAGAGGTGGACGAGATAGAGGAGCGGTTGCAGCAGGAGGAGGTCATGGGGATGGTACAGCATGGGAAGCATGGCTTGGGGTGGATGGAGCATGAGCGATGGGGAAAGGCATGTGTGAAAGAGAGGAGGAAGATGGTTGAGAGGGAGTTGAGAATAAAGGAAGAGGAGGGAGATATGTGAAAGCAGTCGGTCAGGCACAGCAAGGTGCTTGGACTAAGTGGGAAGGTGTGCGGGTGAGGATATTGAAGTGGCAAGAGATTTCGAGGATGGAGCCAATATTGTTGAATTTCCTGTTGCGGGCAACGTATGATGTGCTTCCGTCACCAGTAAACTTGAGATTGTGGGGGTTGTTGCAGGAGGAGAGATGTTATTTGTGTGGAGGTGTGGGAACGGTGCAGCATGCACTGAGTGCATGCTCAGTAGCATTGGCAGCAGGAAGATACAGGTGGCAACATTATCAGGTGCTGGCGGTGGTGGTGCAGATGGTGCAACAAGAGGTGCTGAGATCGAGAGAGAGAAGAGTGGAGAAGGAGACTGATGGGGGAGAGGTGTGGTTTGTCAAAGAGGGCCAAGTGGAAAGAGGTGGAAAGAGGAGGAGGAGGTGGAAAGCAAGAGGGCTGTCAGATGCTTGTGATTGGCAGGTGGTGGCAGACCGAAAGCCACAATTGGTATTCCCAGAGGAGATCTGTGTGACAAGGTTGCGGCCTGACATTGTCATTTGGTCAAGTACAACAAGACAGGTCATCTTAGGGGAATTGTCTGTACCTTGGGAAGAGAACATGGAGGAGGTGCACGAGAGGAAGAGAGGAAAGTACAGTGAGCTGGAGGCAGAGTGCTGGGAGAAGGGTTGGCGCATTTCGTGTCAGCCATTTGAGGTGGGGTGTAGACGTAGAGGATATATTGGCAATTCCTTTTCTGCATTTCTTGCTAGGCTGGGAGTGTGTGGGACAGAAAGAAGGCGGATGTGTGACTAGGTGGCCCAGGTTGCCTTGAAAGGCTCATTTTGTATATGGAGGAAGTTTATGGAGGCACGTCGAACGGTGTAGGTTGGTTGTGTGTGTGTGTGTGTGTGTGTGTGTGTGTGTGTGTGTGTGTGTGTGTGTGTGTGTGTGTGTGTGTGTGTGTGTGTTTTTGGGTTTTTTTGTACCATTATTACTTCTTATTTTGTGTATATGAGTAAGTGGGTGAGGGTGTGTGTTTTTGCATGAATTAATTTTTGCATGAGTGTGTGTTTTTGTGTGTTCTGTGGTGTATGATGTAAGTGTAGGTGGTTGTTTGGTTGGTGTTCTGTATGTATGGGTGTGTATGAATGATCTGGTGTGTTTTGTTGGTGAGTGGTGAAGGGTATAAAGGTGGGTGTTTGAGTGTTCCACCATGTTTGTTTGGTGCTGTGGATTCTGGATGCGAGGCGCCGTCACGAGTGAACCAGTTCTGTTTCTCTGCCGGTGTTTTCGTTTCCTGTATTTTGCTGTGTTTGCATTTATTTCTTATTATTTATTTATTGCTTTGATTATTGCTTGTTTGTCCTGCATTTTCGTTAGTCTTTTCCCTCCCTGCTTTCCCCCATCTTCCTCCTGTTTGGGGGCGTTGCCCACCAGACAGGGGGGAGTCTTGTGCTCCCCTTCGTCTCCCGTCCCTCCCTCCCCCCCCCCCCCCCCCCACCCCGAGTGTTGTCCTCCGCCCCTCCTAGAAGTAGAACCCCGGCATGGCGAGCAGGCGCCATAATTGTGTCCAGTTTCGGTTGGTTGAAGTGGATTGCAGTGTGCCGGCTAGAGATAGATTCGGTAAAGATGTATTGTTGGGTGTGCTGGGGTTCAAGGCTGTTGACTTTTTCTGCCTGATCTCCCTCGCCCGTGGCTTCGACGTGTCCTTTCAAACAGGGCAGGGACTTGCCGAGTTCTGGCGCCGGTGGGCTACCGCTCGGTCTGCTGGGAAACTGGCAGACTGGGCGGTCGAGGCTCTCTCAGAAGCACAGGAGAGAGTCGTGACCGTCCACCTGTACAATGAAGGCGTGAGTGACTATGATGTCAAGGTTTGGCTCAGTCGATACGCGGACATCCGAGGCCCAGTACGGCTCGTCCGGGACAGCCTCGGTATTTGGACCGGGACTCGGCAGTTCCGGGTAAAGCTGCGGACGAGGCAGGACGGCACGGCCACCCATATCCCTAATGGAATTATGGTTGGGATGGACCGAGGCCAAGTCTTTTACGCGGGACAGCCGAAATTATGCCGCCGATGCGGTCAACTTGGCCACTTGATTACTGGGTGTACAGTGAACATCTGCACCCAGTGTGGCGAGTTGGGACATTTGAGGGAGCGCTGCACCCAAGCGGTGCGGTGCAACCTCTGTGGTGCGCCGGGGCACACTTTCCGCTCCTGCCCGCAGAGTTACGCGAGCAAGATGCGTGCTGCTGCGGGCGGGAGTGGGGGTGTTGCTCAAGGGACAGGGGACGGTGTGCCCCCAGGGACAGGGAAAGGGGACGGTGTGCCTCCAGGGACCAGGGGGGGTGTTGCCCAAGGGGTGGGGGAGGGGGTTGCCCAAGGGGTGGGGGAGGGGGTTGCCCAAGGGGTGGGGGAGGGGGTTGCCCAAGGGGCTGGGGAGGGGGTTGCCCAACGGACAGGGGAAGGGGTTGCCCAAGGGGTGGGGGAGGGTATTGCCCAAGGGGTGGGGGAGGGTATTGCCCAAGGGGTGGGGGAGGGGTTGCCCAAGGGGTGGGGGAGGGGGTTGCCCAAGGGGTGCGGGAGGGGGTTGCCCAAGGGGCAGGGGAAGGTGTTGCCCAAGGGTCAGGGGAGGGTATTGCATCTGGGGTCGGGGGGGGGGGGACTAATGTGTTTGTGTGTGTGTCAGCCCCCCGCCCCGTATAAAGGAAAGGGAGGGAGGTGGAGGGAAAGGAGAACATGGAGGAGGGAGGGTTAGATCAGGACCTGGATGTGGCTTCGCCGGGTGTCGGGCCCACTGCAGTGGGAGGGGAGGATGCACGAGGAATGGTGGCTCCGGTGGCAGGGTCAGAAGAAACATCCTCGGTGCCAGAAACCCTGCTGCCGGAGGCTGGAAGTGATGGCTCCTCCTCCGGCTATGAACAAAGCGATCCCGGACAATGGATGGAGAAAAAGCGTCGGAGGAGGGGCCAGGACAAAGGAAAAGCTCCTCTGGGCAAAGCCCCACAGGGAAAGAACACAAGAACGTCAAAGAAGAAAACCCCTGTGGGGTGCAGAGCCCCCCGTGCATCAAGCGACCCATCCAGGCCTGGGGGATCGCCTGCTCGTGGTAGGGGTGGGGTGCAGTCGGGGTTGGCCGCAGCAGGTCTCCGGGGGAGGCCCCAAATGCCGTCTTCCCCTGAACACTCACGTTCCCGTTCCCCCGTGAGTCGTTCCCCACCCGTTGACCTCACCCCTCCTCCGGGGGCAGCTGCGGCCATGGGCCTCAAGGAGGGTTTGCTCGCGGAGGACTGGTGGCTTTCTTCCCCGGGTGGCGGGCGAGGGGGGGTAATTTATTTGACCCCCGAGGAGGAGGACCTCTCCCTGCTACCCGGGGAGAATGTCTGCATAGATGGGGACTGGCTCCCGGGCACCCTCGTGGCTCCCGGCTGCGGGAAGAACCACAGGGGGAGGAAGAATGGTAGCTCGTCGTGTCTTGGCAAGGAGGGAGGAGCTTCATAAGTCCTATGACTCCCCTTTCGTGGTTCGCACTAGTGTTGGTGATTAATACACTAACACCTATGAGCTTTAAACTAACGAGTTTAAATGTACGGGGAGTCCGTACCACGGTCCGGAGGATCGCTAATTTTGAAGAACTGCGCCATTTTGAATGGGATGTCTGCCTGTTGCAGGAATGCCATATTCCGCACGGTGAGTATGGATACCTCCGTGCAAATTGGCGGTACGGAGAGTCGTATTGGTCCGGCAGCTACACTAACAGGGCGGCAGGATTAGGGTTCCTTATTAAGAGCCCGAATGTCGAGGTCCTTAGTTTAGAAGAAATTATCCCGGGGCGATTGGCCATGCTCAGGGTGGTGGTGTCCTCGACCCCACTGACCCTGGTCAACGTGTACGCTCCAACGACAGGGGAAGGAAGAGTGGAGCTCCTGCGCCAGTTGGGGCCCCTCCTCTCCACCTCTGGCCCCGTGATCGTCGGGGGAGATTTTAATATAAGATTGGACAGGTTGCCCCTGGGGCCATCGGCGCGGGCCCTTAAAGGGCTTGTTCAGGATCTTAGGTTGAGGGACACGGGTGCGGAAAGGAATGAGGTCACCTGGACCGATGCGGCTGGTACCAGTCGGGCTAGGCTTGATTACATCCTTTTGACACCAAATTTTGGCGACCCGGACTTGGTACTTCATGCGGTGGCATTTTCAGATCACTGTCGTTTGTCTCTGGGTATTGAATTAAATGGGGTGCGTCCCCGGCGCTCTGGACTCTGGAAGCTTAACTGTCGCCTTTTGCAGGATGACAGTTTAGTGCATGCCTACGTTCGGAAGTATAGGGAGTGGGAAACGGTTAGGTGCCTCTTCCCTACCTCGGCAGCCTGGTGGGAGGAGGTGAAACGTAGGACCATAGGGTTTTTCCGTACGGCCGGGCGAATGAGGGCCGCGGGGAAACGAGAGCGTTTGAAGCGCATGCAGGCATACCTCCAGCGCCTGCATAAGAAACTTTGCGAAGGGAGGGACGTGTCGGGGAAAATCCGCCGGGTGAAGGGGAAGCTTTTTTGCCTCCTCAAAGCCAGGGCGAGGGCCGTCATCTTCCGGAGCAAGGTGCAGGCATTGGAGGGGAACTAAAGGTGTACCAGATTTTTCTTCCAACGATGTGCCAGGCAGAGGGGCGACTTGGCCCAGGTTAATGTGGGGGGAGGCCGTGTTTCGGATCTGGACCAAATTACTGAAGCAGTGGAGGACTATTACTCCAGGCTTTTTGAAAAACGACCGGTTGACCAAATCCAGATGGCCGACGTTCTCGGCCATCTGAGGAATCATCTGAGCCCCGAACAGCGGGAGCGATTGGAGGAGCCGGTGAGCCTGGAGGAATTGACCTCCGCTGTTAGGGATTTGGCCGCGAATAAAACCCCGGGTGACGACGGCCTGCCTGTGGAGTTTTATCGCCGCCTTTGGCACGTCCTTGGCGAGGATTATCTGCAGGTAGTGAGGGAGCTAGCCACCTCTGCGAGGCTTCCAGATTCGATTCGCCGGGGCGTCGTAAACCTCGTGCACAAGAAGGGTGATCGGGAGGATCTGTCCAACTGGCGCCCGATCACATTGTTGAATGTCGACTACAAGATACTAACAAAGGTGCTGTCTAAGAGGGTGCACGGTGTCATGGTGGACCTCGTGCACCCGGACCAGACTTGTGCTGTTCCGGGACGCAGAGTGTCCGACAGCCTGGGCCTGGTTCGAGAGGCGATCCAGCTAGCGGAGGAGAGAGGCCTCCCACTGAGCATAGTCAGTTTGGACCAGGAGAAGGCTTTCGACAGAGTGTCACATGAATACATGATGGCCGTTTTGGACCGTTTTGGCTTTGGGCCAAATTTGATGCATTGGGTAGACCTGATGTATAGGGACGTTGAAGCCCGCGTTTTGGTCAACGGACACCTTTCGGGAGCCTTCCCAGTCGCTTCTGGGGTCAGGCAGGGCTGCCCAATGTCACCAGTCCTTTTTGTCCTTTGTATTGAACCGTTTGCTTGTGCACTGCGAGCGGACCCATCCTTCCCTGGGTTGTGGATTCCCGGAACCCATGGGGACCGCCTAAAGGTGAGTCTGTACATGGACGACGTGTCGGTGTTTGTCACCGATGCAGTCGCCATGTGCAGACTGGTGGGTCTCTGCGAGCGTTTTGGGTTGGCCTCCTCTTCTAAAATCAATCCTCAGAAGAGTGAGGTCATGCACTTTGGTCGGCACAGGACGGGCTCCGGCCCCTCTTGCCCGTACACGGAGTGGAGAGATCGATTAAAGATCCTCGGGGTCTGCTTTGACCCAGGCGGCGTGGCCGCTGAGAACTGGCGAACGGTCATTGGGGGATTGGAATTGGAGGTCGCTTCTTGGCGGTCTCGTCGCCTAACCATGGAGGGGCGAAATTTAGTTATCAAGAATGTTTTGATCGGTAAGTTGTTGTATTTGGCGAAAATCTCCCCACCTCCTCCTGCGGTGGGACGGGCTCTAGAAAGAATAATTTTCACTTTCTTCTGGGGTACCCGAGCAGAGCGCAGGAGTAGGAGGGTTGTGAAGATGAGCCCGTCCTTGGGTGGGAAGGGTGTCCCCTGCCCGGTGTTTGTATGTATGTCTGCGTTTGCGTGTACTCTCATGGAGTTATTCGTGTCTGAGGACCCGGGTCGCCGGCTGGCGCGGGACTTTCTGTTCTTCTTTCTGGGGCCGTCCGTCGCGCGGTTGGAAGGGCGGTCCCTCCCGCTGTCTCGGCCTTTTTCCGGGTCGTGTCCGGGGCATTTCCGGATGTTTGAGGGGTTCGCCCGGGAGCAGGGCCTGTTGACCTGTCGGCCCATCGGTTGGCAGTTGTCGCGGGTCCTGGATCACTTGCGCCCAAGGGAGGTGCTGCGTGAGGTGCGTATCCTTCGCGGAAGGCCTCTCGCAGAACGTACGGCGAGAAAGGTTTGGGAGAACGTTTCGGCTCGCTGTCTCGCCAACGACCAGAAGGACGTCGCGTGGCAAGCCGCCCATGAGTGTCTTCCGGTCCGGGTGTTTCAGTTCCAGAGGGACCTGAACGTGTCGGTCCAGTGTCCCCGACCCGGATGCACAGGGGACGAAACCGTCAGGCATGTCCTTTGGGACTGCCCTGTCGCCGATGGGGTCTGGTCGCTTGCGGCTGGCCTCCTCGAATGCTATGTGCCTTGGCTGGTGATGGTCAGCCGGGACGTCTTTGCGTTTAGCGGGCTCCTACCACAACCAGTGCCTGTCCGCAAGTGGCGGCAGGCCTGGAGAACGGTCTGTATAATCAAGACCGTCTTGTGGCGAGCAAGAACCAGAGGTTTCCATACCAGGGTGTGGTTGGATCCTGGGCAGATATGGGGCATGGCCCAATCCTGCCTCCAAAGGTACAGGCTTGGCGACAGCCTGCGGGCGACGGGGCGGGGTGCTGGCCGCAACAATGCGTCAGGTGTGTCGTAAAGCCCTCCCTGGAGCGGAGAATACGGCCGGGCTTTTCCGTGGTGAAGGGGGGGGGGTCCCGCGGGAGGTTACTTCCAAATGTGTGGGCGACAGTCATGTGCAGCCGTAGTCCCTGACCGAGCTTGCCGCCCGGGCTTGGAAAGGTTGGGGGTGCTCCGGCAGGTGTGCTTGCGGGCCCTGTCGGGCGGTGATTCTCATTGGGACACTCACGCCTCGTGGGCAGCTCAGGGAGCCGGGGCCTTCCTTGTGGGGCATCTTCCGGGTGGGCCCTCCCGGGCGCGGCCAGGGGAGGGTGGGGGCAGTTGGGTTTCCCTTTGTTCGATCTTGATTTTGCCTTGGTTTGATTTTTATTTTCTTTCATTATTATTTCCAGCGGTGGGTCGAGCCCTCAACGTGTTTGTGGCTGCATGTTCCCGGCTGCGGTTAGCAGCCGGTTGTTGATTTCGGTATGCAAAGGAAAAAAGGCCCCTTGACCCTTATTGTTTTAAGGTGTCCCTTCTTTGGTTGTTTTCGGGGGGGTGGGAGGGGGGATAGGGTCTTCTTTCCTTTCTCCCTCCCCTTTGGTTAGTTAGAGTTAGGTGTCTGCTGGCTGGGGTGGGAGAGGGGTTTTTGGGGGTTTGGGCTAGGGATGATGGACTTTGGTTTTTATGATTTATGGTTTATTGAGTTTGATTGATTTTCATTTTGGTCTTTGAACCTTGTTTTCTTTCGTTTCTTGATCTTTGGTTTGCTTTCTATCTTTGATTTCCTATTTATTGTTTGATATCTTGTTTCTTGGCTTTTGATTTTTTGGTTTTTGATTTTCTTGGGTTCTTGTGTGGTGGTGATGGTGATGGGTTTATTGATGGATTGATTTTTGAGCGTGTTTTTTTACCTTTTTTTATAATAAAAAAGGCCTCGGCCATAAAAGAGGCGGTGTTGTTGTTGTCGTTGTTGTTGTTGTTGTTGTTGTTGTTGTTCGCACTGGCTGGGAGTGGGGGTATGTACGCATCCAGATGCAGTTGCTGCATGTGGATGTGTACGTGCCCCTGCTGGCCCACCTTAGCTGACCGTATCGAGGTTGAAGGGCCGAAACGGGATGATGCTGAGGACCTCGACTGAGGACCCGGTCAGTGCGGCACACTTGTGACCAAGTGTGTTTTGAACTTATATATATATGTATACGTTTCTGTTGATGGTTGCTATCTCCACACCTGAATGGGTTCAGGTGATGGATCGGACACCTACCAGGTTTCAAAGTATCCAACTCGTGTGTGTGTGTGTGTGTGTGCGCGCGGGTCATTTAGCATAACATATCATTCCACTCTTCTCTGTCTCTCCCCCACACCTCTCTCTTTCTCTCCCCCTCCCCTCTCTCTGTCTCTCCCACACCCCTCTCTCTGTCTCTCCACACCCCACTCTCTGTCTCTCCCCACCCCTCTCTCTGTCTCTCCCCCACCCCTCTCTCTGTCTCTCCCCCCGCCCCTCTCTCTGTCTCTCCCACACCCCTCTCTCTGTCTCTCCCACACCCCACTCTCTGTCTCTCCCCCACCCCTCTCTCTGTCTCTTCCCCACCCCTCTCTCTGTCTCTCCCCCACCCCTCTCTCTGTCTCTCTCCACCTCTCTCTCTGTCTCTCCCCCGCCCCACTCTCTGTCTCTCCCCTGCCCTCTCTCTGTCCCTCCCCCGCCCCTCTCTGTCTCTCCCCCACCCCACTCTCTGTCTCTCCCCCGCCCCACTCTCCGTCTCTCCCCGCCCCACTCTCCGTTTCTCCCCCGCCCCTCTCTCTGTCTCTCTCCACCTCTCTCTCTGTCTCTCCCCGCCCCACTCTCTGTCTCTCCCGCACCCTCTCTCTGTCTCTCCCCCGCCCCCTCTCTCTCTCTCCCCCACCCCTCTCTCTGTCTCTCCCCCACCCCTCTCTCTGTCTCTCCCCCACCCCTCTCTCTGTCTCGCCCCCACCCCTCTGTCTCTCTCTCCCCCACCCTTTCTCTCTGTCTCTCCCCCGCCCCTCTCTCTGTCTCTCCCACACCCCTCTCTCTGTCTCTCCCCCACCCCACTCTCTATCTCTCCCCCGCCCCTCTCTCCATCTCTCCCCCGCCCCTCTCTCCGTCTCTCCCCCGCCCCTCTCTCCGTCTCTCCCCCGCCCCTCTCTCTCTCCGTCTCCGTCTCTCCACCTCTCTCTCGTCTCTCCCGCCTCTCTCTCCACCCTCTCTCTGTCTCTCCCCCGCCCCTCTCTGTCTCTCCCCTCCCTCTCTCTGTCTCTCCCCCGCCCCTCTCTCTGTCTCTCCCCTCCCCTCTGTCTCTCCCCCACCCCTCTCTCTTCTCTCCCCCACCCTATCTCTCTGTCTCTCCTCTCCCCCTCTTCACTCCCCACCCTCTCTCTGTCTCTCCCCCACCCCTCTCTCTGTCTCTCTCCCCACCCCTCTCCCCCCTCTCTCTGTCTCTCTCCTCTCTCCCCTCTCTCTCACTCTCCCCCACCCCTCTCTCTCTCCCCACCCTCTCAACTCCCCCACTCCTCTCTCTGTCTCTCCCCCACCCCTCTCTCTGTCTCTTCCCCACCCCACACTCTGTCTCTCCCCCCCTACCCCCCTCTCTCTGTCTCTCCTCCACCCCTCTCTCTGTCTCTCCCATCCCTCTGTCTCTCTCTCCCCCACTCCTCTCTCTGTCTCTCCCCCACCCCTCTCTCTGTCTCTCCCCCACCCCTCTCTCTTACTCTCCACCACCCCTCTCTCTGTCTCTCCCCCACTCCGCTCTCTCTGTCTCTCCCCACCCCTCTCTCTGTCTCTCTCACTCTCCCCACCCCTCTACTCTCCCACCCTCTCTCTGTCTCTCCCCACCCCTCTCTCTGTCTCTCCCTCACCCCTCTCTCTGTCTCTCCCCCCACCCCTCTCTCTGTCTCTCCCCACCCCTCTCTCTGTCTCTCCCCCACCCCTCTCTCTGTCTCTCCCCACCCTCTCTCTGTCTCTCCCCCACCCCTCTCTCTGTCTCTCCCCACCCCTCTCTCTGTCTCTCCCCCACCCCTCTCTCTGTCTCTCCCTCTCTCTCTCCCCACCCCTCTCTGTCTCTCCCGCCCCACTCTCTGTCTCTCCCCCACCCCTCTCTCTGTCTCTCTCACTCTCCCCCACCCTCTTCTCTCTCCCTCTCTCTCTGTCCTCCCCCGCACTCCTCTGTCTCTCCCCCACCCCTCTCTCTGTCTCTCCTCCACCCCTCTCTCTGTCTCTCCCACCCCACTTCTGTCTCTCCCCCTCCCCTCTCTCTGTCTCTCTTCTCCCCACCCCTCTCTCTGTCTCTCCCACCTCTCTCTCTGTCTCTCCCCGCCCCCTCCCTCTGTCTCTCCCCCACCCCACTCTCTGTCTCTCCCCCACCCCTCTCTCTGTCTCTCCCCACCCCTCTGTCTGTCTCTCCCCACCCCTATCCCCCTCTCTCTGTCTCTCTTACTCTCCCCCACCCCTCTATCAACTCCCCCACTCCTCTCTCTGTCTCTCCCCCACCCCTCTCTCTGTCTCTTCCCCACCCCACACTCTGTCTCTCCCCCACCCCTCTCTCTGTCTCTCCTCCACCCCTCTCTCTGTCTCTTCCCCATCCCTC
>NC_136271.1:81021479-81115524 GCF_964187855.1 Myxine glutinosa | reverse complement strand
CTCTGTCTCTCCCCCACCCCTCTCTCTTACTCTCCACCACCCCTCTCTCTGTCTCTCCCCCCACCGCTCTCTCTGTCTCTCCCCCACCCCTCTCTCTGTCTCTCTCACTCTCCCCCACCCCTCTATCAAACTCCGCCACTCCTCTCTCTGTCTCTCCCTCACCCCTCTCTCTGTCTCTCCCCCACCCCTCTCTCTGTCTCTCCCCACCCCTCTCTCTGTCTCTCCCCCACCCCTCTCTCTGTCTCTCCCCCACCCCTGTCTCTCTCTCTCCCCACCCCTCTCTCTGTCTCTCCCCCACCCCTCTCTCTGTCTCTCCCCCACCCCTCTCTCTGTCTCTCTCACTCTCCCCCCACCCCTCTCTGTCTCTCCGCAGCGCACTCTCTGTCTCTCCCCCACCCCTCTCTCTGTCTCTCTCCACCTCTCTCTCTGTCTCTCCCCCGCCCCACTCTCCGTCTCTCCCCCGCCCCTCTCTCCGTTTCTTCCCACCCCTCTCTCTGTCTCTCTCCACCTCTCTCTCTGTCTCTCCCCCGCCCCCCCTCTGTCTCTCCCCCACCCCACTCTCTGTCTCTCCCCCACCCCTCTCTCTGTCTCTCCCCCACCCCTCTGTCTGTCTCTCCCCACCCCTATCCCCCTCTCTCTGTCTCTCTTACTCTCCCCCACCCCTCTATCAAACTCCCCCTCTCTCTGTCTCTCCCCCACCCCTCTCTCTGTCTCTTCCCCACCCCACACTCTGTCTCTCCCCCACCCCTCTCTCTGTCTCTTCCCCATCCCTCTGTCTCTCTCTCCCCCACTCCTCTCTCTGTCCTCTCCCCCACCCCTCTCTCTGTCTCTCCCCCACCCCTCTCTCTTACTCTCCACCACCCCTCTCTCTGTCTCTCCCCCACCGCTCTCTCTGTCTCTCCCCCACCCCTCTCTCTGTCTCTCTCACTCTCCCCCACCCCTCTATCAAACTCCGCCACTCCTCTCTCTCTCTCTCTCCCCCACCCCTCTCTCTCTCTCTCTCTCCCCCACCCCTCTCTCTGTCTCTCCCCCACCCCTCTCTCTGTCTCTCCCCCACTCCTCTCTCTGTCTCGCCCCCACCCTTCTGTCTCTCTCTCCCCCACCCCTCTCTCTGTCTCTCCCCCACCCCTCTCTCTCTGTCTCTCCCCCACCCCTCTCTCTTACTCTCCACCACCCCTCTCTCTGTCTCTCCCCCACCCCTCTCTCTGTCTCTTCCCCACCCCTCTCTCTGTCTCTCTCACTCTCCCCCACCCCTCTATCAAACTCCCCCACTCCTCTGTCTCTCTCTCCCCCACCCCTCTCTCTGTCTCTCCCCCACCCCTCTCTCTGTCTCTCCCCACCCCTCTCTCTGTCTCTCTCACTCTCCCCCACCCCTCTCTGTCTCTCCCCCACCCCTCTCTCTGTCTCTCCCCCACCCCTCTCTCTGTCTCTCCCCCACCCCTCTCTCTGTCTCTCCCCCACCCCTCTCTCTGTCTCTCCCCCACCCCTCTCTCTGTCTCTCCCCCACCCCTCTCTCTGTCTCTCCCCCACCCCTCTGTCTCTCTCTCCCCCACCCCTCTCTCTGTCTCTCCCCCACCCCTCTCTCTGTCTCTCCCCCACCCCTCTCTCTGTCTCTCTCACTCTCCCCCACCCCTCTCTGTCTCTCCCCCACCCCTCTCTCTGTCTCTCCCCCACCCCTCTCTCTGTCTCTCCCCCACCCCTCTCTCTGTCTCTCCCCCACCCCTCTCTCTGTCTCTCCCCCACCCCTCTGAATCTCTCTCCCCCACCGCTCTCTCTGTCTCTCCCCCACCCCTCTCTCTGTCTCTCCCCCACCCCTCTCTCTGTCTCTCTCACTCTCCCCCACCCCTCTATCAAACTCCCCCACTCCTCTCTCTGTCTGTCCCCCACCCCTCTCTCTGTCTCTCCCCCACCCCTCTCTCTGTCTCACCCCCACCCCTCTCTCTGTCTCTCCCCCACCCCTCTCTCTGTCTCTCCCCCACCCCTCTGTCTCTCTCTCCCCCACCCCTCTCTCTTACTCTCCACCACCCCTCTCTCTGTCTCTCCCCCACCCCTCTCTCTGTCTCTCCCCCACCCCTCTCTCTGTCTCTCCCCCACCCCTCTCTCTGTCTCTCTCACTCTCCCCCACCCCTCTATCAAACTCCCCCACTCCTCTCTCTGTCTCTCCCCCACCCCTCTCTCTGTCTCTCCCCCACCCCTCTCTCTGTTTCTCTCCACCTCTCTCTCTGTCTCTCCCCCACCCTTTCTCTGTCTCTCCCCCGTCCCCCGTCCCCTCTCTCTCTCTCTCTCCCACCCCTCTCTCTCTCTCCCCCACCCCTCTCTCTGTCTCTCCCCCACCCCTCTCTCTGTCTCTCCCCCACCCCTCTCTCTGTCTCTCCCCCACCCCTCTCTCTGTCTCTCCCCCACCCCTCTCTATTTCTCTCCCCCACCCCTGTCTCTGTCTCTCTCTCTCTCCCCCACCCCTCTCTCTGTCTCTCCCCCACCCCTCTCTCTGTCTCTCCCCCAACCCCTCTCTGTCTCTCTCCAACCCCTCTCTCTTTCTCTCCCCCCCCCCCTCTCTCTCTGTCTCTCCCCCACCCCTCTCTCTGTCTCTCCCCCACCCCTCTCTCTTTCTCTCCCCCACCCCTCTCTCTGTCTCTCTCACTCTCCCCCACTCCTCTCTCTCTGTCTGTCTCTCCCCCACCCCTCTCTCTGTCTCTCCCCCACCCCTCTCTCTGTCTCTCCCCCACCCCTCTCTGTCTCTCCCCAACCCCTCTCTCTTTCTCTCCCCCACCCCTCTCTCACACGACCCCACTCCTCTCCCTCGCCCTCTCTCTTCCTCGCTCCTCTCCCTCTCTCCCCCACCTCTTCTCCCTCTCTACCCCCTTCTCCCTCGCTACCCCCCTCTCCCTCTCTCACATTGTCCACCCCTCTTTCTCCGCAAACCCGCCCTTCCCCACCCCTCTCTCTGTCACTCCCCACTGCTCCCGTTCCTCCCCCAACCTCTCTCCCATCCTCACCTCCTCCCCCTCCCCCCCCTCCCCTCCTCCTCCTCCCTTCCTCCTCCTCCTCTCTTCATATTCTCGTCACGAAGCGAGTCCGTGTTACCCGTTAATGTCGGATACCTTTGGCCTTTGCTCGTGTGTAATAAACGCACTGACATAAGGGAAACTCTACATAATGTATTTGTACTAACATTATAGAAGAGTTATTTAAATGCGTCATATTTACGGTGTGCTCAGTCTGACTGGATGGCGCAGAGGTGGAACACTTTATACCTTCACCGGAACCCTGAACAAATGACAAATTCCTTCCCAAATCGATCTCATGTCAAGCCTGGCCAGCGGGTTCCTGAAAAGCTTGGTCCACAAACTTGCCCCGTCCTATCCCAGAAGAGGTCTGTACGTATGAATTGGAGCCTATTTCATAAATATTACAGGAAACAAAGGACGATACACACAAGAAAGGCACTTCAGTGCAGGAGGACATTCGGCACATAATACCTGTGCTGCACCAACCGCAGAATGTGTGTGTGTGTGTGTGTGTGTGTGTGTGTGTGTGTGTGTGTGTGTATGAGTATGAGTGTGAGTGTGTGTTTGTGTGTGTGTGTGTATGTGTGTGTGTGTGTGTGTATATATGAGTGTGAGTGTGAGTGTGTGTTTGTGTGTGTGTGTATGAGTGTGTGTGTGTGTGTGTGTGTCTGTCTGTCTGTCTGTCTGTGTGTGTCAGTGTGTGTGTGTATGTCTGTCAGTGTGTGTATGTCTGTGTGTCTGTGTGTGTGTGTGTGTGTGTGTGTGTGTGTGTGTGTGTGTGTGTGTGTGTGTGTGTGTGTGTGTGTGTGTGTGTGTGTGTGTGTGTGTGTGGAGGGGTATGTCTGTCAGTGTGTCTGTCTGTCTGTCTGTCTGTCTGTCAGTGTGTGTGTGTGTGTGTGCGTGCGTGTGTGTGTGTGTTTATATATAACGTTGAAGATCTAAGAAGCTACATCAACCTGCACAATGAGATAGAAGATTCCTTTGAGTTCTCATAACCATTTAATTTGTTGCATTAATCATCGACATCACACCATTACGTTTCATGCAGGTGATTTTAAACGCACGTGTTCACCATATTAGTCTTACGTTGTTGATGGTATTTGAATATTAAAAGGTGATTTTGCCCCATGGATATATTAATAATGGTGGAATATTGATGGAACGTTCTAATAAAGAACTTCCTACCCCGAGATCCCCACCTCGCGACCAGCACCACCGTACGTGCCCCCTTGTTATCCCCACTTGGAGAGTCAAGTCGATAGCAGGTGAAGGTTTAACAAATGGCGCAACAAAACGAACTGGGCACACACCATTGGGATCCACAACACTCTCAGGGTGCAGTGCAGGCAAATGAAACACTATTTATACACACACCTCCATCCAGGTGACTGACAGTACATCCATGACACCCAATGGCCTCGGTGAAATATTCTCCAAATTCTCCAAAGGACAGCCGTTGTGATGGTTATAAACTTCCCAGGTGGGGCATCATGTAAGAATGTTTGCTTTGTGTTTACAAAGTCGAGAGCTGGAAAACAGAACCAACCAGACGTAACAGAACAAGAACATATGCGTAAAGGGGAAAAGCACAACAACAACGACGACAAAAAAAGGGGAAAAGGGGAGGAGGACACGGGGGAGGGGGGGGGGGGGTCAAACTCAAACACGGGAAGGGGAAGGGAAACCTGGGGATGAACAGAAATTGAACAAAAAGAAAAGGAGGAGGGTGAGGGAGAGTGGAGAACACAATCACCTAGAGGGGGAGGGATATACTGGGGTGGGGGAGAGGGGTTAAAGAGGGGAGAGAAGGTCATGAGTTTGGATGGGGTGTGACCCGAGGTGGTGGTGAACAGGCATCTAGAGGCCCTGGAGGAAATAATGGGACTGAACCAGACTGGGGGAAGTTGGTTCTACATGTGAAAAGAAAAAGAAACAAATGAGGGGTGCAATATTGAGGTGGGAAGGGGGGGGGGGGAAGTGAGCTTCCATTTTGGGAATTCCAAAGAAAGTGGTTTACATGCAGACTGGGTGCACCCTGTAGAATCATTCGGGGTTTGGGCGGATGGGACAGAGCAAGAAATGGGCAGACGGAGTGTGACCAGGAAGGAGACAGTAGAAGATGGAGGTCTCACCGATCTCTGCAATGTCACAGCAACAGTCTCAGACACTAAGCTTCATCACAGGACATTTTCCACAGTATCAAGAAGTGCAAGGTGAGAGCCATGGACGCCATTCTAAAAACCAGAGCAGTACTCCATGGAGCTGCCAATGAAGTATTGCTCCATCGAGAACTTCATGACCAAGTTATATCAATGTCTGCAGAGAGGGGAGAAGCTGCTGTCTGCCAATTTGAAGGATAAGGCATGTCACAGCAATGGATGCGATTCATCACGAAAGACACATACAGGTTTTCTCGAGAATATGAAGGATCGCTGCACTCCTCTACTCCTGTTCACCACCTCCACCTCCCAACCAATTTCCTTTATTCCGCTCATCCACTCATGTATGATGTCTTCGTCTGCCTGCGTCCACTTGATCCTCCATCTGTCTACAGACAAATAAAAAAAATAGAACGGCACTCTGAAGAGAGCACACCTCTGGCAGGTTGCACAGTTTATGTTTTGCATCCCACTGATAGACCAGATCTGGATACAGACCTGAACGAAAATCGAATCAGCTTGTTCTTCTTGCCTAACCAACTCATCCACCTAGTTTTGTCATAATCCATCCACCACATTTTGATATATCGTACTAAATATGGGTTTTAGCCCTATCACTCAATGGTGAAAAATCACTTTAAACATTCTCTGATCCAGATCCGGATTCGAATCTTCAAAATCGAATCACTTCTTTCTTGTTACACATCCAACCTGTCCACCAAGTTTTGTCCGAATCCGTTCACAACTTTTTCAGATATCGTGCTCACAAACAGACAAAGAGACAGACAGACAGACAAACAAACAGACAAAATAGACAAACGAATAGGCAGACAGACCAGACAGACACACAAGCAGACATAGACAAACAGACAGACAGACAAATAGACAAACGAACAGACAAACAGACAGACAGACAAACGATCAGACAGACAAACAAACAGACAGAGAGACATACAGACAGACATGTGTAAAAACATAACCTCCCCCACCATCGATGGCGGACATGTAATTAGACATGGAACACCTTCACTAATATCACATCCTAATCATACCGACGAGATTTGAAGCAGCTGCTCGAGATTTGGGCCGATTACGACTATATTAGATTGCAGCAAATATTTGCGTTTCAACAGGACAATGACCCCAAGTATACAGCCAATGCAACACTGGAATGGCTTCAGAATAAGAACGTGAAAGTCCTTGAGTGGCCCAGCGAAAGCCCAGACTTGAATCCCATTGAGAATCTGTGGAAAGACTTGGAGATTGCTGTTCACCGACGCTCCCCGTCCAACCTGACTGAGATTGGGCAAATTTGCAGGGAAGAATGGGGGGAAACTCCCCAAATCCAGATGTGCAAAGCTGATACAGACATACCCAGGAAGACTCAAAGCTGTAATCGCTGCCAAAGGTGCTTCTACGAAGTATCGACTCAGGGTGTTGAAGACTTATGGAAATGAGATATTTCTGTATTGCCTTTTTTAATTCTTTTGTAAAAATTTCTAAAAAAAAAAGTTTCTACTTTGACATTAATGGGGTATTATTTGTATATCAGTGACAAAAAATCTCAATTTAATTACATTTTAAATTCAGGTTGTAACATAACAAAATGTGAAAAAGTCAAGGGGTATGAATACTTTGGAAACCACTATATATCAAATCATAAAAAACGTGTGTGTGTGTGTGTGTGTGTATATATATATATATATAATTTCAGTTCTCCAGCTTAATGAGCGCACGTACTGACGTCACCGTCATGTACGTACGCTCTGCCTGTCAAGCTCTCGGAAGAACCATCCGACAGAGCATAATTTTGATCTTAGTTCAGATTCAGTCATAAGTGTATGAAAAACTCACAGTTACCGACCTGGTTTCGCCCTTGTGAAAAAAAAAAAAATTCGATTGGTTACTCCCGGCTGCATCCAGTCGATTCCATATAATGAGTGGATACCAGAGATAATGTGCCGTGTGGCAGACGGTGCTTATCGCTCCCATCAGGGTACAGCGATAGCTGGATGGGATATATTAATGGCGGTTCACCACTGATGGTATGAAATCGCATAATAACTGGTATATATATATATATATATATATATATATGCAGTATATCTAAATCAACAATAAACTATAGAACGGCACTCAGTGAAGAGCATACCTCCAGCTGGTTGGCCATATCACTCAATGGTGAAGAATCACTTTTAAAAAAAACATTCTCATATCCGAATCCATATTCAGATCTTCACCAAAATTGAATACATTCTTCCTTGTCACACACACAACTTTTCCACCAAGTTCCGTCCAAATCCATCCATAGCTCTTTGAGATATACCGCATTGTATAGTTTTTGGCCCGATCTCCCAATGGTGAAGAATCACTAAAAAAAATTAAATAATTCTCATATCGGAGTCCATATTCAGATCTTCACCAAAATCGAATCTCTTTGTCCTTGTCAGACACCCAACCGGTCCACCAAGTTTCGTCCAAATCCGTCCACAACGTTTTGAGATATCCTTCTATGTATCGTTTTTGGCCCTATCTCCAAATGGTGAAGAATCACTTAAGATTTCAAGTAGCCGGATACGAATCCAAATCTTCACCAAAATCGAATTATTTAATCTTTGTGACATACGTTACATCCCTGCCAAATTTTGTCCGAATCCGTCCACAACTTTTTGAGATATTTTGTTCACAAACAAACTAACAAACAGACAGACAGGGGTGAAAACATAACCTCCATCCACCCTTGGTGGCGGAGGTAAAAAAAAATATCCACAATCACAGCCAATGATGTGAGCAAAGTCCAAAATGCTATTAATCATATACGTGGGACGTATATTCCCTATAACTAATTACCACCACCATAAAAACAACATATTGCAAAATGTTTTTTGAACATTTCAATGCAAATGAGACACGCAACATTGGAGCTTAATACATTGTGGCTCAGGACGATCTTCAATTATATTTGTGCCCCATTTTGGGGAAGGCCTTGCGGTGTTGCCTCCGGTAGCGGCTGTTTAATTGTGGTATCGGGCAGTCCCAGAACTAAAGTTTGGCGGCCGAGGCGAGTGAATCTTCGATGCGAAACAAAGTAACAGCCGAACAGGTAAATTGCAATTTTCATGTGCTGCAGGTAAATTAGTGCGTGTGTAACCGATCGGTCTCTCCTTTTCATTGCTTTGCTAATTATAGAAAGTCATTTGTGTGTTGTCACATAGCAATGTGGTCATATAATGATTGGAGATGCATGGAAAATTGCTCCTTGCTTGACCAAGTTATTATTTCCATTAAACTGCATGAGAGGGTATCCACATGATGAGGTCGACTGTACCTGGTTATACCTACACCAGGTACGTAAAAATAAATGAGCGCCTGCTGTCCAGTTTACATCACAGACATGTTTCATCCCTGATCTCAGCAGGAGGTATTCTGTAGCACATGGTCATTTCTTAGATAACTTATTGAACTTGATAATTTCTAACTTAACCTGTTAGATTTTCCAATTCCTAAGTTAACCTGTAGTTTGACCTAGTAATCCCTAACCTAACCTGCTGGACATGGTAATACAAAACCTAACCTGTTAAATCGAGTAATTCCTCTCCTAACAGAGCTAGTAATTCCTCATCTAACCTGTTGGTCTTGGTAATAGCTAACCTGTTAAATCGAGTAATTCCTCTCCTAACCTGTTAAATCTAGTAATTCCTCTCCTAACATGTTAAATCTAGTAATTTCTCTCCTAACCTGTTAAATATAGTAATTCCTCTTCTAACCTGCTGGTCTTGGCAATACCTAACTTGATATCTCCAGTAATTCCTCTCCTAACCTGTTAAATCTAGTAATTTCTCTCCTAACCTGTTAAATTTAGTAATTCCTCTCCTAACCTGTTGGTCTTGATAATGCCAAGCTAAACCTGTTAAATCTAGTAATTCCTAATCTAACCTGTTGGTCTTGATAATGCCAAGCTAAACCTGTTAAATCTAGTAATTCCTCTCCTAACCTGTTAAATCTAGTAATTCCTCTCCTAACCTGTTAAATCTAGTAATTCCTAATCTAACCTGTTGGTCTTGATAATGCCAAGCTAAACCTGTTAAATCTAGTAATTCCTGAAATAACCTGTTAAACCTAGTAATTCCTAATCTAACCTGTTGGTCTTGATAATGCCAAGCTAAACCTGTTAAATCTAGTAATTCCTCTCCTAACCTGTTAATTCTAGTAATTCCTAATCTAACCTATTGGTCTTGATAATGCCAAGCTAAACCTGTTAAATCTAGTAATTCCTGTCCTAACCTGTTAAATCTAGTAATTCCTAATGTAACCTATTGGTCTTGATAATGCCAAACCAAACCTGTTAAATCTAGTAATTCCTCTCCTAACCTGTTAAATCTAGTAATTCCTGTCCTAACCTGTTAAATCTAGTAATTCCTAATGTAACCTATTGGTCTTGATAATGCCAAGCTAAACCTGTTAAATCTAGTAATTCCTGTCCTAACCTGTTAAATCTAGTAATTCCTAATGTAACCTATTGGTCTTGATAATGCCAAGCTAAACCTGTTAAACCTAGTAATTCCTAATCTAACCTGTTGGTCTTGATAATGCCAAGCTAAACCTGTTAAATCTAGTAATTCCTCTCCTAACCTGTTAATTCTAGTAATTCCTAATCTAACCTATTGGTCTTGATAATGCCAAGCTAAACCTGTTAAATCTAGTAATTCCTGTCCTAACCTGTTACATCTAGTAATTCCTAATGTAACCTATTGGTCTTGATAATGCCAAACTAAACCTGTTAAATCTAGTAATTCCTGAAATAACCTGTTAAACCTAGTAATTCCTGAAATAACTTGTTAAACCTAGTAATTCCGAATCTAACCTGTTGGTCTTGATAATGCCAAGCTAAACCTGTCAAATCCAGTAATTCCTCTCCTAACCTGTTAAATCTAGTAATTCCTAATCTAACCTGTTGGTCTTGATAATGCCAAGCTAAACCTGTTAAATCTAGTAATTCCTGTCCTAACCTGTTAAATCTAGTAATTCCTAATTTAACCTGTTGGTCTTGATAATGCCTAGCCAAACCTGTTAAATCTAGTAATTCCTGTCCGAACCTGTTAAATCTAGTAATTCCTAATGTAACCTATTGGTCTTGATAATGCCAAGCTAAACCTGTTAAATCTAGTAATTTCTCTCCTAACCTGTTAAATATAGTAATTCCTATTCTAACCTGCTGGTCTTGGCAATACCTAACTTGATATCTCCAGTAATTCCTCTCCTAACCTGTTAAATCTAGTAATTTCTCTCCTAACCTGTTAAATTTAGTAATTCCTCTCCTAACCTGTTGGTCTTGATAATGCCAAGCTAAATCTGTTAAATCTAGTAATTCCTAATCTAACCTGTTGATCTTGGTGATACCTAACTTGTTAAATCTAGTAATTTCTCTCCTAACCTGTTAAATTTAGTAATTCCTCTCCTAACCTGTTAAATCTAGTAATTCCTCTCCTAACCTGTTAAATCTAGTAATTGCTAATTTAACCTGTTGGTCTTGATAATGCCAAGCTAAACCTGTTAAATCTAGTAATTCCTCTCCTAACCTGTTAAATCTAGTAATTCCTAATCTAACCTATTGGTCTTGATAATGCCAAGCTAAACCTGTTAAATCTAGTAATTCCTGTCCTAACCTGTTAAATCTAGTAATTCCTAATGTAACCTATTGGTCTTGATAATGCCAAACTAAACCTGTTAAATCTAGTAATTCGTGAAATAACCTGTTAAACCTAGTAATTCCTGAAATAACCTGTTAAACCTAGTAATTCCGAATCTAACCTGTTGGTCTTGATAATGCCAAGCTAAACCTGTTAAATCCAGTAATTCCTCTCCTAACCTGTTAAATCTAGTAATTCCTAATCTAACCTGTTGGTCTTGATAATGCCAAGCTAAACCTGTTAAATCTAGTAATTCCTCTCCTAACCTGTTAAATCTAGTAATTCCTAATTTAACCTGTTGGTCTTGATAATGCCTAGCCAAACCTGTTAAATCTAGTAATTCCTGTCCTAACCTGTTAAATCTAGTAATTCCTAGTGTAACCTATTGGTCTTGATAATGCCAAGCTAAACCTGTTAAACCTAGTAATTCCTGAAATAACCTGTTAAATCTAGTAATTCCTAATCTAACCTGTTGGTCTTGATAATAATAATAATAATAATGCATTTATTTTATATAGCGCTTTTCAGGAAGCCCAAAGACGCTTTGACAGAGTGCAAAACATAATGCATAGCAAAACATAAAAACAATTGCAAAAAAAGAAGAATCAATAGGGAAATATTCAAAGCACAAAGGAGGGAGAAGGAGAGGAGATAGTCAGGGGTTAGATGCTGTGGGTTAAATGTTGAATGCAGTGTTGAACAGGTGGGTCTTGAGTGATGTTTTGAATGTGGTGAGTGAGGATAATGCCAAGCTAAACCTGTTAAATCTAGTAATTCCGAATGTGACGTGCTGATCTTGGAAACACCTAACTTGTTAAATCGAGTAATTCCTCTCCTAACCTGTTAAATCTAGTAATTCCTCTCCTAACCTGTTAAATCTCATAATTTCTCTCCTAACCTGTTAAATCTAGTAATTCCTCTCCTAACCTGTTAAATATAGTAATTCCTATTCTAACCTGCTGGTCTTGGCAATACCTAACTTGATATCTCCAGTAATTCCTCTCCTAACCTGTTAAATCTAGTAATTTCTCTCCTAACCTGTTAAATATAGTAAATCCTATTCTAACCTGCTGGTCTTGGCAATACCGAACTTGAGGTCTCCAGTAATTCCTCTCCTAACCTGTTAAATCTTGTAATTTCTCTCCTAACCTGTTAAATTTAGTAATTCCTCTCCTAACCTGTTGGTCTTGATAATGCCAAGCTAAACCTGTTAAATCTAGTAATTCCTAATAGAACCTGTTTTTTTTTTTTTTTTTTTTTTTTTTTTTTGTATACAAGATCGAGGCTCGTGAAAGAGCGAACATTAATCACACAGAAAGACAAACCGACACATAAAACATATAACATCGGGAGCGGTAGACAAGATGGGGAGAGAGGGGGAAGGACACAAACACAACATTTGAGAGCAGGGACCGAGAGACATGGAGACATCGAGAGATCTGAGAGAGGGCGAGGGCTTTGGGGGGGGGCATGGGTAGGGGGCGGTGGGAGAGGTATAAAACATATGGACACTGCCAGGACTTCCAGGAAAGAAGTTGGAATTTCAAACAAGGTGGATCTGGGGTGAATTAGTGGGGGTAGAAAAGATCAAGGTTTTGGATGGGGGAAGATAAGAGATGGTGGTGAACAGCTGTTTTAAAGACCTGGAGGGAGGAGTGGGATTGAAGGGAGTGAGGGAGTTTGTTCCAGAGGCGGGAGAAAAGAGGAATGAAAGAGTGAAGGTGAGCAGAGAGCCGAGATTTCGGCAGTTTAACCATCAGAGGGTTGCTGGCAGATCTTGTGCGACCTGTAGGAATATTTGGGGGACAGAGCACAGAGAGAGCTGGGGGTGCAAGGCCGGAGAGGAGTCGGTAGAAGACAGAAAGACCACCTACCTGCCTGCGGTGAGTGAGTGAAAGGCCCTCAGAGATAGCTTCATCGCGGGAGATTCCAATAATTCTGAAAGCTTTGGTTTCAACAGCGTGAAGCCGAGCTCGGTGTGAGGCAGGAGCACCGGCCCATAGGGGAGAACAGTATTCCATTGAGCTGCGGATGAAAGCCTTGTATGTGGTGAGGAGCTCAGGTGTGCCGAGGAAGGACTTCGCACGACGGAGGATTCCCAGTCGGCGACTGGCTTTGGAGGCCAGCTTGGAAATGTGGTTTTCCCAAGAAAGATCATGGCAGATAGTGAGACCCAAAATCTTGAGCGACAGAACTTCTTGGAGAGGATTGTTGAGAAAGTAGATGGGAGGGTTGTCCAGTCGATCTTTTCGGAGAGACATAGTAAGAGTGTGAGATTTGTCAGGATTGAAAGACATGTTCCACTTGTTTGACCAGTCTGTGATTTTGTCCAGGTCTTCAGAGAGTGAGGAGGCAGCAGACTGCCGATCTGAGGGAAGAGGAATGGAGCGGCAGAGAGTGGAGTCATCAGCAAAGAGATAGAGAGGATTTTCGAGAGAGACAGAGAGATCATTGATGAAGACCAGAAAAAGCACGGGGCCCAGAACACTGCCTTGGGGAACTCCAGCCTGAACAGGAAGAGGAGATGAGAGAAACCCATTCAGGGCCACACGTTGACGACGACTAGAGAGGAAGTCCGCCAGCCATGCGTGGAGATTTCCATGGATACCAAAGGAGGAGAGTTTGGTGAGCAGAGCGGGGTGCCAGACCGTGTCGAAGGCACGTGATATGTCGAGGGAGACAGCTCTAATTTCCTGTTTGGCATTGAGGACCTCCATCCATTGTTGAGACAGCAGAAGCAGCATGTCCAGAGTAGAGTGACCTGGTCTGAAACAAATTGATGATCAGAGATCAAGCCATTGGAGAAGAGGAAAGATTTCAGATCCGAAGCAATGATGGATTCCATGACTTTGCTGATAATTGGGAGAAGGCTGATTGGTCTGTAGTTGCTAGGATCTGTTTTTGCACCTTTTTTGTGCAAAGCGGTGATGTTGGCTGATTTCCAAGCAGATGGCAGTTGACCTTGAGCAAAAGAGAGGGTGAAGAGAACAGAGAGAGGGTGAGATAGAGCAGCAGAGCAGGATTTTAGGACCCGTGGGCTGATGCCGTCGGGTCCAGTTGCAGAATCAGAGTCGAGGGTTGACAGAAACTTTTCCACCTTGTCAGGAGGAAAGGACACGGAGTCCAGGAGCAGCAGGGTACGACTGGGTATGGTGGGTACAGAGAGGGATGGGTTTGGGACACAAGATTTAGAGGCAAACACAGAGTTGAGGCATTCAGCTTTTTCACGTGCGGAGTCAGCTGTGTAGCCGTTTGAGGTAAGGGAGGGGATGGAGGGGGAACAAACACCAGAAACGGATTTGACCAGACGCCACCAGGATTTGGAAGAGGGAGACAGATAAGAGAGTTCGGTCTTGAGAACGGAGAGATATTGTTTCCTGGCTCTCCTGAGGGTGGACACACACTTGTTTCGGGCTTTGTGAAAGGAAATGAGATTTCCTTCCGTTGGATTTGCTTTCCAGGAGACGAAGGCAAGTTGTTTCTGGGCAACAGCCTCACCACAAGATTCCGTGTACCATGGATGGGAGGAAGGGTATGACAACTGAAGACGAGATGGGATAAATCTGTGCATGAGAGAGAGCAATTTACTTTGGAAGAATTCCCAGGATGAGTTGATGTCAGAGGTGGTAGAGATGGGAGACCAGTCCAGATGATTGATGGCTGCATGAAGACCGTGCCAGTTGGCCTGAGTGAAATGCCAGACTCGTCGACGCTGAGCAGGCTCCCTGAGGATGGTCAGAGAGATGTCCACTTTAACAAGGACATGATCAGATGATCCGATCGGAGCAGAAGAAGAGCAGCAGACATTTTCAGGGAAGTTAGTCATAACCAAGTCCAGAAGAGAAGATGTTCCGTTGACTGAGATCCGGGTCGGGAAATTGACAGATTGTGTCAGTCCCAGTGAGTCGCAGAAGTCCTTTGCTGAGGAGCCATGGCTGGTGAGAGAGGTACCCACACCCAGCCAACTGGCATGATGACAGTTGAAATCACCACATATGAGGAAGAGAGAGTTGGGATGAGTAGATAGAAGTTGGTCCATATCATCAGACAGCGAGATGTAGATGGAGTCATCACTGTTTGGTGGACGGTACAACACACATATGAACAAGAGGTGGGAGCGAAGGGGAAGCCGTAGCCAGAGGTATTCCTGGGGGTGAGGTGGAGAGAGTGCAGTGCAGGGCGAGTGAGGAAGAGAGTTTTTGATAAAGATAGCAACCCCGCCTCCAGGACGAGGCTCAGGTCTATCATACCGGAGGAGGGAGTAGCCCGGGAGAGATACTATGGAATCAGAGACATCATAAAGGAGGAAAGTTTCTGTTAAGCAGATCACGTCTGGTTTGACAGAAGCAACCTGTATGGAGAGATCAGTTAAGTTTGAACGAAGGCCCCGGATGTTTGAGGTCCATACCGTTAATGAAGAGGAAGGGGGAGCATCAGATACAGAACAGGGGGGAGGAGGGGTAGGGTAAGATGTGGAAGAGGTGGAAGAGGTAGGGAGAGCTGTTGAAGGTGTGTCAGAGATTTCAGAATAGCTCGGAGAAAGGGAAGGATGGGGCGGACAAAAGGTTTGATGGTGATTGGGTGAGCCACAATGAGGTGTTATTTGAGGAGGGGGAAGAGCGAGGCAGAAGGTTGGGGGAGATGGAGGTGAGAGTTTGAAGGGGGAAGAAGCGGGGAGGACGCTTTGAGGAGGGGGAGTGAGAGGGGGGAAATTGAGAAGCAATGAGGGTGGGGAGATTTGAAGGGGAGGGGTGAGGGGGGAGTTTGGGAGGGAAGGGACAAGGGGAGGGATTTGAAAGGGATGGGATATGGGGGAGATTTGGAGGGGAGGGGTGAGGCAGGAGTCTAGGAGGGGAGGGGCGAGGGGGCGTCTTGGCGGGGAGGGGTGAGGGGGTAGTTTAGGAGGGAGGGGGCAAGGGGGGAGATTTGAAAGGGATGGGTGATGGGGAAGATTTGGAGGGGAGGGGTGATGGGGAAGATTTGGAGGGGAGGGGTTATGGGGAAGATTTGGAGGGGAGGGGTGAGATTGGATTTTTGAAAGTGTACGATTTATGGGAAACGAACATTTATTGCAAAATGAGTTTCTTGTGACCTTTGAGTTAAAAATACGTTTAAGGACGCTGGATGGAGGATGGAGTGCAGGAGAGTTTAGGGAATGTAGAAAAAAGGCACTATAGGAGATGGATATTTTTTTTGGGATGAATTGATTTGGTGAGCAAGTCGAAAGCAGCCTTTTAAAGAAGAAGAAGAAAAAGGTGTTATAAAATATGACGGAATACATAACTTGAGGGGAAAGTGTAAACATTGAAGGTTAATGAGTGAAAACTATCTGGGGAAATGGGGGAGAAACACGTGGTCGAAGAACGAACGAACGAATACGAACGAATAAGAATGAAAAAGCGAATGGGAACAGAGAAGGAAAATTTTTTTTTTTTTTTTTTTTTTTTTTGAGTTGAGATTTACACAAGGAAGTAGGCTATGGGTGAAAAGTCTGGGAATACAGAGAACGAAAGTTATTGGATCACAAACGACGGACCGCTGAGAGAAAAACAAAGCCTCAAGGTTGTACAGTGCACACTGTACAAGGCCTCAAGACACGACACGAATTAACACGATTTTCAATACAGGTATGAAAGATTTGCACCGAAAAATCTTCGTCGGGACACAATATACGTACAACACCATAAATAAATACAGTTTTAACGAAAATACAAATGGGAACAATCACTTAACTTTGATTTCAAATCGTTCGCGACGCGGCAAAGGCCTTGCTCGCAACACGGCAAACAGACGATCAATTTATGAAAGATAAACACCGAGAAACAACCAAAGTTGCACACAATAACTTCACACACCGAAAGATAAATACAGTTTCGACAAAATACAATTGTGAACAGACAACTTCGAAAAACGTGGAGACCGTGTGGAGCTTCGAAAATCCCTCCCAACGTCTCCGAGATCTCGCGAGATCTCCAGGTCTTGATAATGCCAGGCTAAACCTGTTAAATCTAGTAATACCTAATCTAACCTGTTGATCTTGATAATGCCAAGCTAAACCTGTTAAATCTAGTAATTCCTCTCCTAACCTGTTAAATCTAGTAATTCCTCTCCTAACCTGTTAAATCTAGTAATTGCTAATTTAACCTGTTGGTCTTGATAATGCCAAGCTAAACCTGTTAAATCTAGTAATTCCTGTCCTAACCTGTTAAATCTAGTAATCCCTAATCTAACCTGTTGGTCTTGATAATGCCTAACCAAACATGTTAAACCTAGTAATTCCTGTCCTAACCTGTTAAATCTAGTAATTCCTTATCTAACCTGTTGGTCTTGATAATGCCTAACCAAACCTGTTAAATCTAGTAATTCCTCTCCTCACCTGTTAAATCTAGTAATTCCTAATCTAACCTGTTGGTCTTGATAATGCCAAGCTAAACCTGTTAAATCTAGTAATTCCTCTCCGAACCTGTTAAATCTAGTAATTCCTAATCTAACCTGTTGGTCTTCATAATGCCAAGCTAAACCTGTTAAATCTAGTAATTCCTGTCCTTACCTGTTAAATCTAGTAATTCCTAATCTAACCTGTTGGTCTTGATAATGCCAAGCTAAACCTGTTAAATCTAGTAATTCCTCTCCGAACCTGTTAAATCTAGTAATTCCTGTCCTAACCTGTTAAATCTAGTAATTCCTAATCTAACCTGTTGGTCTTGATAATGCCAAGCTAAACCTGTTAAATCTAGTAATTCCTGTCCTAACCTGTTAAATGTAGTAATTCCTAATCTAACCTGTTGGTCTTGATAATGCCAAGCTAAACCTGTTAAATCTAGTAATTCCTGTCCTAACCTGTTAAATCTAGTAATTCCTAATGTAACCTATTGGTCTTGATAATGCCAAGCTAAACCTGTTAAATCTAGTAATACCTGTCCTAACCTGTTAAATCTAGTAATTCCTAATCTAACCTGTTGGTCATGATAATGCCAAGCTAAACCTGTTAAATCTAGTAATTCCTGTCCTAACCTGTTAAATCTAGTAATTCCTAATCTAACCTGTTGGTCTTGATAATGCCAAGCTAAACCTGTTAAATCTAGTAATTCCTGTCCTAACCTGTTAAATCTAGTAATTCCTAATCTAACCTGTTGGTCTTGATAATGCCAAGCTAAACCTGTTAAATCTAGTAATACCTGTCCTAACCTGTTGGTCATGATAATGCCAAGCTAAACCTGTTAAATCTAGTAATTCCTGTCCTAACCTGTTAAATCTAATAATTCCTAATCTAACCTGTTGGTCTTGATAATGCCAAGCTAAACCTGTTAAACCTAGTAATTCCTGAAATAACCTGTTAAATCTAATAATTCCTAATCTAACCTGTTGGTCTTGATAATGCCAAGCTAAACCTGTTAAATCTAGTAATTCCTGAAATAACCTTTTAAACCTCGTAATTCCTAATCTAACCTGTTGGTCTTGATAATGCCAAGCTAAACCTGTTAAATCTAGTAATTCCTGTCCTAACCTGTTAAATCTAGTAATTCCTAATCTAACCTGTTGGTCTTGATAATGCCAAGCTAAACCTGTTAAACCTAGTAATTCCTAATCTAACCTGTTGGTCTTGATAATGCCAAGCTAAACCTGTTAAATCTAGTAATTCCTGTCCTAACCTGTTAAATCTAGTAATTCCTAATCTAACCTGTTGGTCTTGATAATGCCAAGCTAAACCTGTTAAATCTAGTAATTCCTGAAATAACCTGTTAAACCTAGTAATTCCTAATCTAACCTGTTGGTCTTGATAATGCCAAGCTAAACCTGTTAAATCTAGTAATTCCTGTCCTAACCTGTTAAATCTAGTAATTCCGAATGTGACGTGCTGATCTTGGAAACACCTAACTTGTTAAATCTCGTAATTCCTCTCCTAACCTGTTAAATCTCATAATTTCTCTCCGAACCTGTTAAATCTACTAATTCCTCTCCGAACCTGTTAAACCTCATAATTTCTCTCCTAACCTGTTAAATCTAGTAATTCCTCTCCTAACCTGTTAAATCTCATAATTTCTCTCCTAACCTGTTAAATCTAGTAATTCCTCTCCTAACCTGTTCAATCTTGTAATTTCTCTCCTAACCTGTGAAATATAGTAATTCCTATTCTAACCTGCTGGTCTTGGCAATACCGAACTTGATATCTCCAGTAATTCCTCTCCTAACCTGTTAAATCTAGTAATTTCTCTCCTAACCTGTTAAATTTAGTAATTCCTCTCCTAACCTGTTGGTCTTGATAATGCCAAGCTAAACCTGTTAAATCTAGTAAATCCTAATCTAACCTGTTGGTCTTGATAATGCCTGGCTAGACCTGTTAAATCTAGTAATTCCTAATCTAACCTGTTGATCTTGGTAATACCTAACTTGTTAAATCTAGTAATTTCTCTCCTAACCTGTTAAATTTAGTAATTCCTCTCCTAACCTGTTAAATCTCGTAATTCCTCTCCTAACCTGTTAAATCTAGTAATTGCTAATTTAACCTTTTGGTCTTGATAATGCCAAGCTAAACCTGTTAAATCTAGTAATTCCTGTCCTAACCTGTTAAATCTAGTAACTCCTAATCTAACCTGTTGGTCTTGATAATGCCTAACCAAACATGTTAAACCTAGTAATTCCTGTCCTCACCTGTTAAATCTAGTAATTCCTAATCTAACCTGTTTGTCTTGATAATGCCTAACCAAACCTGTTAAATCTAGTAATTCCTCTCCTAACCTGTTAAACCTAGTAATTCCTGTCCTAACCTGTTAAATCTAGTAACTCCTAATCTAACCTGTTGGTCTTGATAATGCCAAGCTAAACCTGTTAAATTTAGTAATTCCTGAAATAACCTGTTAAACTTAGTAATTCCTGAAATAACCTGTTAAACCTAGTAATTCCTAATCTAACCTGTTGGTCTTGATAATGCCAAGCTAAACCTGTTAAATCTAGTAATTCCGAATGTGACGTGCTGATCTTGGAAACACCTAACTTGTTAAATCGAGTAATTCCTCTCCTAACCTGTTAAATCTGGTAATTCCTCTCCTAACCTGTTAAATCTCATAATTTCTCTCCTAACCTGTTAAATCTAGTAATTCCTCTCCTAACCTGTTCAATCTCGTAATTTCTCTCCTAACCTGTTAAATATAGTAATTCCTATTCTAACCTGCTGGTCTTGGCAATACCTAACTTGATATCTCCAGTAATTCCTCTCCTAACCTGTTAAATCTAGTAATTTCTCTCCTAACCTGTTAAATAGAGTAATTCCTATTCTAACCTGCTGGTCTTGGCAATATCTAACTTGATATCTCCAGTAATTCCTCTCCTAACCTGTTAAATCTAGTAATTTCTCTCCTAACCTCTTAAATTTAGTAATTCCTCTCCTAACCTGTTGGTCTTGATAATGCCAAGCTAAACCTGTTAAATCTAGTAATTCCGAATCTAACCTGTTGGTCTTGATAATGCCAGGCTAAACCTGTTAAATCTAGTAATTCCTAATCTAACCTGTTGATCTTGGTAATACCTAAATTGTTAAATTTAGTAATTCCTCTCCTAACTTGTTAAATCTAGTAATTGCTAATTTAACCTGTTGGTCTTGATAATGCCAAGCTAAACCTGTTAAATCTAGTAATTCCTGTCCTAACCTGTTAAATCTAGTAATTCCTAATCTAACCTGTTGGTCTTGATAATGCCTAACCAAACTGTTAAATCTAGTAATTCCTCTCCTAATCTGTTAAATCTAGTAATTCCTAATCTAACCTGTTGGTCTTGATAATGCCAAGCTAAACCTGTTAAATCTAGTAATTCCTGTCCTAACCTGTTAAATCTAGTAATTCCTAATCTAACCTGTTGGTCTTGATAATGCCTAGCCAAACCTGTTAAATCTAGTAATTCCTGAACTAACCTGTTGGTCTTGATAATGCCAAGCTAAACCTGTTAAATCTAGTAATTCCTCTCCTGACCTGTTAAATCTAGTAATTCCTCTCCTAACCTGTTAAATCTAGTAATTCCTAATCTAACCTGTTGGTCTTGATAATGCCAGGCTAAACCTGTTAAATTCAGTAATTCCTCTCCTAACCTGTTAAATCTAGTAATTCCTAATGTAACCTATTGGTCTTGATAATGCCAAGCTAAACCTGTTAAACCTAGTAATTCCTGAAATAACCTGTTAAATCTAGTAATTCCTAATCTAACCTGTTGGTCTTGATAATGCCAGGCTAAACCTGTTAAATTCAGTAATTCCTCTCCTAACCTGTTAAATCTAGTAATTGCTAATTTAACCTGTTGGTCTTGATAATGCCTAACCAACCCTGTTAGACCTAGTAATTCCTGAACTAACCTGTTGGTTTTGGTCAGGCCTAAACCACCCAATTAAATCTAGTAATTCCTATTCTAACCTGTTGGAGCTAATAATTCCTAATCTAACCCATTGGACCGAAACCAATCTGTTGGCTCTGGGAATACCTAAACTATCCTATCAGACTTGGTAATTCCTCACGTGATACCGACAGTACTCGAACCTGCAGGATCTGGTAATTGCCAATCAAACCTGTGGACCTGGTAATTTGAACCTGTTGAACTTGGTAGTTCCTAATGGAAGTTGTTTTAACCCGAAGTGTAATGCAGTGCACATCTTCCCTGCAGCTTGGGACATCCTTCACTCATGTACTTCATTAAGTCAGACCTTAGGCCTCGATGACATTCCCCAAGAAGAGGCCAACCTGTAAAGCTTTCTGCCTTTTTACCGCGGAGGAGCTTCTTCAGCATTTATAATTAGCCCCCTCACCCCACCCCTGTGTCGTGGGAGACGGAGTTTGCAATAGTGTGTGTGTGTGTGTGTGTGTGTGTGTGTGTGTGTGTGTGTGTGTGTGTGTGTGTGTGTGTGTGTGTGTGTGTGTGTGTGTGTGTATGTATGTGTATATACATATGTGTGTATATGTATATGTATGTACAGTCATGTGAAAAAGTAAGTACACTCCATGTAAAGTTTTGACTTTTTCAACATATTTCAACATGCCGCTCTTTGATCTTCATTTCAACAATATTGATAGATAAAGGTGATATAATATAACAAATATCATCAAACATTTACATTTTGTAGTCCATTGTATAATTTAAATAAACATAAATGCAAATTTCGCACGTGGAAAATGTAAGTACACCCTTGGCTCTAATAGGTGGTATTGCCCCCTTTGGCAGAAACAACCTCAAGTAGACGTTTCTTATAACTGTCTACGAGTCTCTGACATCGACTGGGAGAAATCTTTGCCCACTCTTCCATGCAGAATTCTTTCAGCTGTGCGATGTTTGAGGGGTTTCTTGCATGCTCAGCTCGTTTCAAATCCCCCCCAACATCTCGATGGGATTTAGATCTGGGCTTTGACTTGGCCATTCCAGAACCCTCCATTTCTTTCTTTTCAGCCATTCCTTGGTGGATTTACTGGTATGTTTAGGGTCATTGTCATGTTGCAAGGTCCACCTTCGGTTGAGCTTCAACTTTCCGACAGATGGCCTCACATTATCCTCAAGCACCCTCTGGTACAATAAAGAATTCATCGTGGATTATACGATGGTGAGCTGCCCAGGCCCTGATGCAGCAAAGCTGCACCAAACCATAATATTTCCACCACCATGCTTTACAGTTGGTATCAGGTTTTTGTGGTCAAATGCTGTCTTTGGTTTTCGCCAAACATGTCCAGAAGTGCTGGTCGCCAAACATGTCCATTGTTCCAGAAGTGCTGGTCTTTGCCGAGGTGTTCATTGGAAAACTTTAGTCTTGCCCTAATGTTCTTTCTGGACAGCAAAGGTTTCCTCCTGGCACACCTCCCATGTAGATCAAATTTGTGCAGCGTCTTTCTCATGGTAGACTCGTGCACTTTGACATCAACAGTGGCAAGAGCTACCTGTAGGTCCTGTGATGACATTCTGGGGTTCTTAGAGACTTCTTTCAGCATCTTACGGTCTGCTCTTGGACTGACCTTGCTGGGGCGGCCTGGCCTGAACAAGTTGGCAGTTGTTTGGAATCTTCTACACTTGTAGATGATCTTCCCGACAGTCGAATGATTGATTTCAAATTGTTTGGAGATCTTTTTAACTCCCTTCCCAGACTCGTAGGCATCTATAACCTTCTTTCTGAAGGCCTCAGAGAGCTCTTTTGATCTAGGCATGGTGACGCCGCACACTTCAACAACAAAGAGCAAACCAAACGAAATGTCTGAGGTTTAAATAAGACAGGTTCCTCCAAGATCCTATCTAACGATGTTCTAATCATTTGCACCTGAGCTGGTGCACCTGATTCTAATTTTAGGTATTTGAAGTAGTGATAAATGTAGGGGTGTACTTACGTTTTCGACATGCGAAATTTGCATTTATGTTTATTTAAATTATACAATGGACTACAAAATGTAAATGTTTCATGATATTTGTTATATTATATCACCTTTATCTGTCAATATTGTTGAAATGAACATCAAATAGCTGTATGTTGAAATATGTTGAAAAAGTCAAAACTTTACATGGGGTGTACTTAATTTTTCACGTGACTGTATATGTATATCCATATGCGTGTGTCTGTCCAGTTATAATTTTTTTTAGTATGTGTGCGGGGGGGCAGGGGGGGGGGAGTAAGACGAGACACCCATTCCGTTTTTTATATCGCTTCCATGTTTATCTATATTATAATAGCCGTAGATGATTCTGTCTGTCTGTCTGTTGGGCGTCTGTCCGGGGTGTGGCTTACTCGGTTTGCAGAGTAGCTCCACCCATAGCTCCACCCATTCTGGGAGAGGCTTCGCTTCATATAAATAAATATCCACCATTTTATTAACTCGCATAGCTTTGAGGCCTGTTTTGTAGGCCCGTGGTGTCTTGCTCTCTCTCCCAGTTTTATTTCAAATCAAATTCGATATATCATTTCATTTTTCACAGTCGCTAACATAGCTTTAGACTCGGTTGAAAAAAAACGGGAAGAAAATCCGATGAAAGTTGCCGTTTATAGAACGAAATGAATTCTCAAACGCCTGTAACTTCAAGGCCATTGAGTCTCTCTCACGCCTTTATCTCCAATCTAACTCACCATCTGATTTCATTTTTATCGATGGTTTTAGACTCGGTGTCAGCAATAATTGAGAACATTCCACACACGCGGGAAAATGCAGAGATTTTTTTTTTTTAATCGTGGCATGATGTATCATACACCGCCCAACATGACACCGACGGCAACGTGTCGACATATATTAAAAATTCGTTTTTGCTTTTCCGTTAAGATATATTACTTTTTCGTTTGATGACAGTGGTCACAAAAACGTCAACAATGATGCCGACATATATTTCTTCGTTTTTATTTAATTCAACATTATTAGCCGGAAGTAAAATATGTTTCAGGAAATTACCGAGAGATATTTCTTCGTTTTTTAAATTAGTTATGTGCGCATACACTTTAGGCCAGATTAAAAAAAAAAGAGTTGGTCGTCCTTTTTTCTCAAAAGTTCGGGTAGGGAGGGAGTTTTTTTTTTTTTTTTTTTTTCCCCCTACTTTCCATTGAGTTTTGTTGACATTTAAAAATATGAAATAAAGACTCCTTTCTCCTCAAAATGATTTAATTTCTTCATTCATCTCACAGATTTACAGACATTGCCCAAATCTCTATGAAACACAGTGTTTGTGTGATTTTGGATGATGTTGAATGTCCTAGCTGAGCTTGGTAGTGAAAGGGCAAGACACCTGTACATGTATATCCACCATGACATTGGAAAAACAGATAAACACCATGCCCTTGGCACCTTGAAACTATCGAGCATGTTGAACAAGATTTCTGCCACGCTTTGGTACTGGCTTTGGAGTACAAATGTTACATTGAGGGTATTGCCCTGCCTTTTCGACCAAATTCTCCTCAGTACCACAGTGGATGCAGAGCATTTCATAGCCAGCAGAGTAGTACGCTGGTTCTATAGGGGAAGCACAGTTCAGATTGGCACGAACATAAAGATCAGCGAGTCTGGTATCCTGTTCAGGATCGTCATCACCATTGTTGTTGATCTCCGTGAACACACTTCCACAGCTGTAGAGAATGGTGTCCATAGCAGCACGAATCAATAGATTTCAGCGGGAAAAATCTCACACAATAGCCGCCATGAATGGCTAACGTAAAATGGGTGAAGTTGCCCGAGGCACTTGCGACGCTCTGCGCAGCATGCACTGCGCAAACGGCGCCAAATTTGACTGTGAAAAGATCGTTTTTTAATGATTTTTTTCAAAATAAAAAAAGTTTCGGGTCGGGTGTGTTTCGTAGGGTCGGGCGGGGACGATCACCAACTCTTTTTTTATCTGGCCTTAAATATAGTGGGGCGGCTTAGCCCAAATATTCAAAAGAATTGTGCATTTTGTGATACAAGCACCAAATTTGGCACAAATGTACATTAATATGTTGCGAACATTTTCAGATATTGGGCCACTTGAAATTCCGTAATTTTTTTTTTCAAATTTTTTCAAATTTCGTAATTTCAAATTTTTCGGGTGACACCGTCACAATTTCGGTCTTCGAGGCCGGCCGATAGGCAAAGTGTGACCGGAAGGGACGAGGTTCTCCTGACCACGTGGCCCTCGATCTGGGAAGCGAGAGGCGTTCCATTAGTGGACGCGCCCCTCACGCCCGACTTTTGGGCGGCCCCGGCAGGCCGTTTGTTTTGACGTTCCGTGACAAGCCCCGCACCCCCACCTCCGGGCTTGTTAGTCTGGGATCCGAGACCTCAAAATTTGATTTTGAAGTGACACCCCTGCTATAAAATGTTTGACCCCTAGATCATGTCTGTGGGGGTGTTAGCCACCAGAAAAGTGACTTTAGCAAGGGAGTTTGGATTGCGCGAATTCTGTAGGGACATTTTTTAACTTGGGGCGTCAACTGTAAAAAAGCAAGAAATTTAGGGGTAGGGGAAATTCAATTGACCATATATCCCATAATACAGGGGTGAGTGCAACAAATTACCACTCATTCTTTTTGTTATAAAGTTGGCTTTTATATGAAACATGATTCAACGTGATTGGACCATCCATGAGGTCAGCAGAGGTCAAAAGGTCACGGAAAGTGGGTTAAGCTAAAAGTTTAGCTCCTTCAGTAAATAAAATCACATTTTTCCGACTTCAAGCTCAATATAGCCAAACTTTTACACCCAAAATATGTTGTTTGTACCCCTCTGATGTTTTTGGGAAAGAAATGCCCCGACTGAACTTAACTTACTGGCATGTATGTCACTTTAGATTTGCATAACTTTAAAAAAATCACCAAAATCGGGCATTCACACTATCTATTTGCACGGTACTCTTCAACATGTTTTAAAACGACAAGTCATACCACATACTGTCTGGAAAAGTGTCATTACCTCTATTTACTCATCATCATCACCATCATCAGTCAGAAGCCATCCACATTTTTCTCTGTCGCCATTGTAGGCACATGCAATGATGCATGGTACTCCAGCTTTCGCACAAGGGCAATTCCTCAGGCAGTTCGGTTTCTTCTTACATTTGCAGTACTTCAACTTCGCAGCAGAAGGCTTTGATGGCTTGCTCTTCATGACAGGAATTAACCTGTCACCATCCACACTCCTGCCATACTCTTCAGGTGGAAGAAGCACTGGATTGCTGAGTGAAGCTTGCTTGTATAAGCTGATCTGACAAAGGCTCCTGAGAACGTGGAAGTGAAAAGCATCTTCTGTTGGAGGAAGGGAGCGCAGATCTAGTTTGCTAGATGCAAACAAGTGGGCGCGGAGCTTATCCAGGGATGAATACCCTGGCTTGCCGTAGAGATCACAAAAGAAGCTTCGTGCTTCAGTTATCACCTGATCATGTGCAGAAGGTCCGGATTCATGTCGGATGAAATTGGACAACGCTGGCTGTTTGTGAACATGCTGGAGTGCGACTTTCACTGCTCTCTTCTTACCCCGTTTGAAAGGATAGCTCACCGAATCACAACCTGACAGAATGTATGAGATGAGCAGTGTGTCTGTGAGTGCCAATATGTCCTTTCCAACTGCTTTGGCCAACTCATTCACCAAGTCATGGATGGGGAGGAACAGATCATCCTTTTCCACCCATAACTCAACAACGTTTGTCAACCGAGGGAAATGATACATTGACAAGACGATGATATCTGTATCTGTAGCCTGAATGACAACTACGCTGTTGTCACAGCTAGCAATGTGAGCAAAGATTCTGGTGTCCGCCTCCTCGTGGTTAGGGCAGTACAGCTCATCAACATTGGTATGTTCCGTCTGCGTCACACGAGTTGCCTGGGCGTTGACCCCAAGGACCAGGCAGAAGCCATCAGGCCAGGATGACTCCTGGGACCAACGTGAAGCAAGATACGACAGCAGATTGGTCTTGTTACAAGGGTTTGACAGGAATGTGTTCCAATCAGGGATTTTCATGATGTCCACTGGAACAAACTCTGGCAAGTTGGTATTTGACTCCCGTCTCTGGCGTTCATCCCCTTTTAGACTCTTTAACCCAAAATCATATTGATCGCCCACGAAATGCACTTCAGTGCAATGTCTGGGTTTCATGTTCAAGAGTTTGTTCCTGTACCTTTCCTGAAGTTGGTCAAATGTACTCGAACCAAGTGTGTTAAACCGCTGGATGAATGCCATTGCATCGACTACATAAACTGCATCAGATACAGAAGGAGGCAACTCTTTTAACGGTTCCCATGACTCGGCAACCTCTGCCTGTAGAGTGGATAGATAGTTGGATTTGCAACCTTTCCGCATGGAAAATCCATTCTTCTCTGGCTCAAACAACGAGGGAGGGTACTCAAGCCATTCGTAACTAAATGCCTCAGTCCGTGCCTCATCACTCAGGTCCTGTGCGAAACAAAGTGCCCTTGTCACTGCACTCTCCTCTCTGATGACTTCTTTCACAGTGTCCATCTTTTTCTTACTTTTCTTCAGATGCGTGGCGAATGTTTCTATCTTCGGTTGGACAATCTTGTCTGCATTCGTCGTCGTGGCAGCATCCATTGCCTCCAAGCCTAGACGTTTGGTATTTACCAGGGTAGTTGCTGCAAGAATCTGACCTGTGGATATGTTCATTAGTTTATCTGTCGCAAGTGAATGATCGAATGGGTTTTGCATCTTCTCTTCCACGGTCCGTTTGATCTGTAACACGGCTTCCATGTCGTCTTTCCTCAGCTTCTCGTGGTGGTCAGATTGCGGCGAGGCCATGTGTGCCATCTGTTTTACACTTTCAGAGACAGAGGTCATGAACGGTAGAGCCTTGATGTACTTTTCTCGTGCTGATTCAGACTGTGTTATACCCTTAAAGAGGCTTGTTTTGCCTTCCCTATTGTAGGTCTGTTCAAGGGCAAGGTCTGTCCACACACCATTAAAGTCTCCTGCAGTCTGGTGAACTGTGAATTTGCCAGCTGCAAACTCCTCGTGCACTTCTGGTGCTGTTTCTGGAAGCTTTTGCATCTCACTGAGATAGATCGGAAGGCAGGACATGTACTTACTATGGCCGGAAGCAATGGTATAGGGTAGCATATTCTGTACCTCTTGTAAGTGCTGTTGCCACAGCCCAGCTCTCAGCATGGATGTAACGCCTTAGGATAAGCCCTATGTCTATGTACATGCTCCAAAGATGGGCTGTCACTCCTAATCCCTTCTCAAAATCTCCCCAGAGCGACTCCAGTGACTCTAGGCATTTCATGACTTCCTTCATGAGTGCAGCAAATTCGTCCTTCTCTTTCCTGTCAAAGGCATTTCTAAGACTTTCAAGCAGAGACGAAAGCAAAGAAAGTGTCTCCTCATTCTTCTCGAACAACAGCCATTTCTCAAATGCCTCCCACTTCAGCATGAACAATGCCTCACTCAACCATGAATGATAACGGACCATCTTATAATAATCTTTTCCTGCCATGACTTTATTGGCTGTACCTCGACCACAGATATCACTAGAAACCAGAATGTCCTCTATGCCACTCTCCATTATGAAAAATCCAATAGATCCCAAGAAGTTCTGGGCAATATGGAATCCTCCAAGTCGAACAGTAACATCTTTGTACTTTTCCGATTCCTTCCTAAACAACCCCTTTACTATGTGATATATCGCCTGGTCACAAGTCACCTCCGTCTTAGCTTGACCCATCTTAAGACTCAAGGAGACAAAGTAGTCCAATGAGGTCTGGACTACATCTGCGTTGGTTGGGTTTTGTGGAAGCAATGGTCCATAACCAATCTTTGTTTTCTCTGTATGTTGCCCAGAACTGTATTCAAAGAAGCTGCTCCATGTCAGGCTACCAGTGTCCTTGTCGTTTTCACCCGTCATCAACTGTGTTGGATACATCCTCAGTAGGAACCAAACGATGTTCTTGTCAGCTAGAAAGCAGGCTTCCCCCTTGTCATCATGAGGAAGTTCAATATCACGTAATGACCTAGCCTGTCTTCTGTCCTCAGTGTCAGTTTACTACTTACTGGAACGAATTTGTCTGGTTCACTGATAGTCAGTTTCCTGGTTTTCTTAAGGGGCACTGCCCCCACTACCTCCTCCCTCAAATGTGTACTGATAAATTATATTTGTTGTAGCATCAAAACTACCCCCATCTTGTGTCTCTGAATGGAAGTTTAAGGCTGAAGATCGATGGTAATCATAAAGATCAGCAAGAGTGAAGCAAGTTGCTGAAACAAATGTAGCATAATAATCCCTAGCACCACACAAAAGATGAAAAGCATCAACCACCGCAGTAAACCATCACGATTACGATCAATATAGGTCAGAAACAGTAGAGGGATGCAAAGAACATATTGTGACATATACATATGTGAATTATTTGATAACGGAGCTAAATTTTCAGCTTAACCCACTTTCCGTGACCTTTTGACCTCTGCTGACCTCATGGATGGTCCAATCACGTTGAATCATGTTTCATATAAAAGCCAACTTTATAACAAAAAGAATGAGTGGTAATTTGTTGCACTCACCCCTGTATTATGGGATATATGGTCAATTGAATTTCCCCTGCCCCTAAATTTCTTGCTTTTTTACAGTTGACGCCCCAAGTTAAAAAACGTCCTTAGAGAATTCGCGCAATCCAAACTCCCTTGCTAAAGTCACTTTTCTGGTGGCTAACACCCCCACAGACATGATCTAGGGGTCAAACATTTTATAGCAGGGGTGTCACTTCAAAATCACTTTTTTACACATTTCCAGGCCTCGGATCCCAGACTATGTGGAATTGTATCGGAAGTATCGGAAGCTTGTGCTGAGTACATCATACCTGAACAACTCAGTGAGGCAGAACACAGCAGTGCACACCAGGGTGACCCCTTCAGTGCATAAACCAATTAACCTGTCCACTGCAGGGCATATAGAAATGAAGTTATTTTCTGCATATAATAATAATATAAGTTCAGTTCTATATAACAATTTCTGTTATCACCACTACCACTACAACTACCACTACTACAAGCTTTGTCTGGAATTTTGTGGACTAACAGACAAACAGACATACAGACAAGCTGGGATCAAAACATTACCTCCTTCCACCATTGAGTGTAGAGGTAAACATCATGGAAATTATATCATGCCCTAGATTTAATTCATGCTTACCCGTGTATTTGCTTCACTGGTTCACAAGGTCTTTTGCATACATGTAATTCAGACTCTCGTCTTCATTGCTGACCACACAATGTTCGCAACATATTAATGTACATTTGTGCCAAATTTGGTGCTTGTATCACAAAATGCACAATTCTTTTGAATATTTGGGCTAAGCCGCCCCACTATATCGGCCGGCCTCGAAGACCGAAATTGTGACGGTGTCACCCGAAAAATTTGAAATTACGAAATTTGAAAAAATTTGAAAAAAAAAATTACGGAATTTCAAGTGGCCCAATATCTGAAAATGTTCGCAACATATTAATGTACATTTGTGCCAAATTTGGTGCTTGTATCACAAAATGCACAACAGGTTTGCTATGCTGCTACACTAATAGGTTTATTTGAAATCTTTAATTTTCAACAATATAATTTACTTGCCATTTATCATTTGATGATTACGAGACACTTCCTCTTGAGGATCGTAACAATTCATGCGCTGCGTGGAAACTTCTATTTCCAAAATGAATGAGACGATCGATGAAGAACGCAGACTTGAACAGGATGCAGCAAGAAAACGAATGAGACGAGCGAACGAGTCCATCGACGAACGTCAATGCAAACTTGAACATGATGGAGCAAGAAAAAGAACGAGACGGGAGAGAAACGAGACGGGGAAAAGCCGATTGGAGAGGCGAGTGAGGAGCGATTGGAGAGGCGAGTGAGGAGCGATTGGAGAGGCGAGTGAGGAGCGATTGGAGAGGCGAGTGAGGAGCGATTGGAGAGGAGAGTGAGGAGCGATTGGAGAGGCGAGTGAGGAGCGATTGGAGAGGCGAGTGAGGAGCGATTGGAGAGGAGAGTGAGGGGCGATTGGAGAGGAGTGTGAGGCGCGATTGGAGAGGAGTGTGAGGCGCGATTGGAGAGGAGTGTGAGGCGCGATTGGAGAGGAGTGTGAGGCGCGATTGGAGAGGAGTGTGAGGTGCGATTGGAGAGGAGTGTGACGAGTGATTGGAGAGGAGTGTGAGGCGCGATTGGAGAGGAGTGTGAGGCGCGATTGGAGAGGAGTGTGAGGCGCGATTGGAGAGGCGAGTGAGGAGCGATTGGAGAGGCGAGTGAGGAGCGATTGGAGAGGAGAGTGAGGAGCGATTGGAGAGGCGAGTGAGGAGACATTGGAGAGGAGAGTGAGGAGCGATTGGAGAGGCGAGTGAGGAGCGATTGGAGAGGCGAGTGAGGAGCGATTGGAGAGGCGAGTGAGGAGCGATTGGAGGGGAGTGTGAGGCGCGATTGGAGAGGAGTGTGAGGCGCGATTGGAGAGGAGTGTGAGGCGCGATTGGAGAGGAGTGTGAGGCGCGATTGGAGAGGAGTGTGAGGCACGATTGGAGAGGAGTGTGAGGCGCGATTGGAGAGGAGTGTGAGGCGCGATTGGAGAGGCGTGTGAGGCGCGATTGGAGATGCGAGTGAGGAGCGATTGGAAAGGCGAGTGAGGAGCGATTGGAGAGGCGAGTGAGAGCGATTGGAGAGGCGATTGAGGAGCGATTGGAGGGGAGTGTGAGGCGCGATTGGAGAGGAGTGTGAGGCATGATTGGAGAGGAGTGTGAGGCGCGATTGGAGAGGAGTGTGAGGCGCGATTGGAGAGGAGTGTGAGGCGCGATTGGAGAGGAGTGTGAGGTGCGATTGGAGAGGCGAGTGAGGCGTGATTGGAGAGGGGTGTGAGGCGCGATTGGAGAGGCGAGTGAGGAGCGATTGGAGAGGAGAGTGAGGAGCGATTTGAGAGGCGAGTGAGGAGCGATTGGAGAGGAGAGTGAGGAGCGATTGGAGGGGAGAGTGAGGCGCGATTGGAGAGGAGTGTGAGGCGCGATTGGAGAGGAGTGTGAGGCGCGATTGGAGAGGAGTGTGAGGCGCGATTGGAGAGGAGTGTGAGGCATGATTGGAGAGGAGTGTGAGGCGCGATTGGAGAGGAGTGTGAGGCGCGATTGTAGAGGCGAGTGAGGAGCGATTGGAGAGGCGAGTGAGGAGCGATTAGAGAGGAGTGAGGAGTGATTGGAGGGGAGTGTGAGGCACGATTGGAGAGGAGTGTGAGGCGCGATTGGAGAGGAGTGTGAGGCATGATTGGAGAGGAGTGTGAGGCGCGATTGGTGAGGAGTGATTGGAGGGGAGTGTGAGGCGCGATTGGAGAGGAGTGTGAGGCACGATTGGAGAGGAGTATGAGGCAGAATTGGAGAGGAGTTTGAGGTGCGATTGGAGAGGAGTGTGAGGTGCGATTGGAGAGGAGTGTGAGGCATGATTGGAGAGGAGTGTGAGGCGCGATTGGAGAGGCGTGTGAGGCGCGATTGGAGAGGTGTGTGAGGGATTGGAGAGGAGAGGCATGTGAGGGATTGGAGAGGAGAGGAGTGTGAGGGATTGGAGAGGTGAGGGATTGGAGAGGAGAGGAATGTGAGGGATTGGAGAGGAGAGGAGTGCTAGGTGGAGAGAGGAGAGTGTCAGGTGGAGAGAGGAGAGTGTCAGGTGGAGAGGAGTGAGGGGTCACATATTATGTGAAATAAATAAATTGTGTTCATTACACCATTTCTGGATCTGATGACTTGCCAGTAACCATTTTGTAAAAATGAATGTGCAGCATCTAACTCCATATGTCGAAATGTCCCACACATCCATGCCCGTGGGATTCCCACGGGTGACCCCGCTAGTTTATCTACTATTGAGCTTCAGTGTGTCTGTCCAGGTCATAACATTTTTGCTAATTGAGCTGTTGTCATAAAATTTTCACCAAACCTTTATTATGAAAATATGGAGAACACAAATTAATAAAATGTATAATTCTTTTTTAAATAGTCGTTTTCGTCTAGTTCAGTTCGAGTACAAAACGGATGCGGACGGTCTCTGCATTCTGAGATGTTTTCTAGTTTATTATTTGATCTCACAACTCTTGCCATTTGTGCACCTTGCAAACCACATACAGGTAGACGTGTTCATGAATTACACAATGCATTGTTCATCTCCTTGTAGTTCATGCCACTAGCTCAACTTGACCCAATTGTAATCACATTGATTTTTAAAGACAATACAAAGGGACCGAGACACGATCACACAAACACAGGTGTATGATGTAAACAGAAATACCATTGTAAATGTCGTCAGCATTCCCGATGCAGAATGGGGGAATCGTAGATCTGATAATGCGTTTGTTATTAATGACGCGTCAAACCCAATGTGGATGCCATAAATCTCCGGACATATGTTGTCCATCTTCATCACACTCCAGGGGTGCAATATGCCTTGTGAACTTTTAAAACATCGACATTGTTCAAACTTCTCCATCCATTTCAAATGGATGTTGAAAAGAGCGCGAAGCCATTGATTTGAATCCGACAGAATGTGGACCCGCTCTTTGTGTGATCAATACCTTCTACCTGAGATCATCAAAAAAGGTTAGATCTTTGGTCACAAATTTGTGGATTTACAGTTCATAAACGGAGGAGATGCTTCACTATGATTGTCAAAGTAAAAAAGATCTTGCTAAGAATGAATCCGTGGGATCTTAAAATTATGAATCCATGAGATCGTCAAATTATGAATCCATGGGATCTTGAAATTTTGCATCCGTGTGATCATAAAATTAGGAATCCGTGGGAACGTCAAACTATGAATCTGTGGGATCATCAAATTATGAATCCATGGGATCGTCAAATTATGAATCTGTGGGATTGTCAAATTATGAATCAGTGGGATTGTCAAATTATGAATCTGTGGAATCGTCAAATTATGAATCCGTGGGATCGTCAAATTATGAATCCGTGAGATCGTCAAATTATGAATCTGTGGGATCGTCAAATCATGAATCCGTGGGATCATCAAATTATGAATCCATGGGATCATCAAATTATGAAACTGTGGGATCGTCAAATTATGAATCCGTGGGAGCGTCAAATTATGAATCAGTGGGATTGTCAAATTATGAATACGTGGGAGCATCAAATTATGAATCAGTGGGATTGTCAAATTATGAATCAGTGGGATCGTCAAATTATGAATCCGTGGGATCGTCAAATTATGAATCCGTGGGATCGTCAAATTATGAATCCGTGGGATCGTCAAATTATGAATCCGTGGGATCGTCTAATTATGAATCTGTGGGATCGTGAAATTATGAATCTGTGGGATCGTTAAATTATGAATCTGTGGGATCATGAAATTATGAATCAGTGGGATCGTCAAATTATGAATCCGTGGGATCGTCAAATTATGAATCCGTGGGATCGTCAATTTATGAATCCGTGAGATCGTCAAATTATGAATCCATTGGATCGTCATATGAATCAATGGGATCGTGAAATGATTAATTTGTGGGGGATCGTCTAATTATGAATCAGTGGGATCGTGAAATTATGAATCAGTGGGATCGTCATATTATGAATCCATGGGATCGTCATATTATGAATCCATGGGATCGTCAAATTATTATGAATCCGTGGGATCGTCAAATTATGAATCCGTGGGATCATCAATTTATGAATCTGTGGGATCGTCATATGAATCCGTGGGATCGTCAAATTATGAATCCGTGGGATCGTCAAATTATGAATCCGTGGGATCGTCGTCCGTGGAATAATCCGTGGGATCGTGAAATTATGAATCTGTGGGATTGTCAAATTATGAATCCATGGGATCGTCAAATTATGAATCTGTGGGATCGTGAAATTTTGAATCCGTGGGATTGTCAAATTATGAATCTGTGGGATCGTCAAATTATGAATCCGTGGGATTGTCAAATTATGAATCCATGGGATCGTCAAATTATGAATCCGTGGGATTGTCAAATTATGAATCTGTGGGATCATCAAATGATGAATCTGTGGGATCGTCATATGAATTTTTTTTTTTTGTTTTGTTTTGTTTTGTATACAAGATCGAGGCTCGTGAAAGAGCGAACATTAATCACACAGAAAGACAAACCGACACATAAAACATGTAACATCGGGAGCGGTAGACAAGATGGGGAGAGAGGGGGAAGGACACAAACACAACATTTGAGAGCAGGGACCGAGAGACATGGAGACATCGAGAGATCTGAGAGAGGGTGAGGGCTTTGGGGGGGGGGCATGGGAAGGGGGCGGTGGGAGAGGTATAAAACATATGGACACTGCCAGGACTTCCAGGAAAGAAGTTGGAATTTCAAACAAGGTGGATCTGGGGTGAATTAGCGGGGGTTGAAAAGATCAAGGTTTTGGATGGGGGAAGATAAGAGATGGTGGTGAACAGCTGTTTTAAAGACCTGGAGGGAGGAGTGGGATTGAAGGGAGTGAGGGAGTTTGTTCCAAAGGCGGGAGAAAAGAGGAATGAAAGAGTGAAGGTGAGCAGAGAGCCGAGATTTCGGCAGTTTAACCATCAGAGGGTTGCTGGCAGATCTTGTGCGACCTGTAGGAATATTTGGGGGACAGAGCACAGAGAGAGCTGGGGGTGCAAGGCCGGAGAGGAGTCGGTAGAAGACAGAAAGACCACCTACCTGCCTGCGGTGAGTGAGTGAAAGGCCCTCAGAGATAGCTTCATCGCGGGAGATTCCAATAATTCTGAAAGCTTTGGTTTCAACAGCGTGAAGCCGAGCTAGGTGTGAGGCAGGAGCACCGGCCCATAGGGGAGAAGAGTATTCCATTGAGCTGCGGATGAAAGCCTTGTATGTGGTGAGGAGCTCAGGTGTGCCGAGGAAGGACTTCGCACGACGGAGGATGCCCAGTCGGTGACTGGCTTTGGAGGCCAGCTTGGAAATGTGGTTTTCCCAAGAAAGATCATGGCAGATAGTGAGACCCAAAAGCTTGAGCGACAGAACTTCTTGGAGAGGATTGTTGAGAAAGTAGATGGGAGGGTTGTCCAGTCGATCTTTTCGGAGAGACATCGTAAGAGTGTGAGATTTGTCAGGATTGAAAGACATGTTCCACTTGTTTGACAAGTCTGTGATTTTCCAAGTCTTCAGAGAGTGAGGAGGCTGCAGACTGCCGATCTGAGGGAAGAGGAATGGAGCGGCAGAGAGTGGAGTCATCAGCAAAGAGATAGAGAGGATTTTCAAGAGAGTCAGAGAGATCATTGATGAAGACCAGAAAAAGCACGGGGCCCAGAACACTGCCTTGGGGAACTCCAGCATGAACAGGAAGAGGAGATGAGAGAAACCCATTCAGGGCCACACGTTGACGACGACTAGAGAGGAAGTCCGCCAGCCATGCGTGGAGATTTCCATGGATACCAAAGGAGGAGAGTTTGGTGAGCAGAGCGGGGTGCCAGACCGTATCGAAGGCACGTGATATGTCGAGGGAGACCGCTCTAATTTCCTGTTTGGCATTGAGGACCTCCATCCATTGTTGAGACAGCCGAAGCAGCATGTCCAGAGTAGAGTGACCTGGTCTGAAACCAAATTGATGATCAGAGATCAAGACATTGGAGAAGAGGAAAGATTTCATATCCGAAGCAATGATGGATTCCATGACTTTGCTGATAATTGGGAGAAGGCTGATTGGTCTGTAGTTGCTAGGATCTGTTTTTGCACCTTTTTTGTGCAAAGCGGTGATGTTGGCTGATTTCCAAGCAGATGGCAGTTGACCTTGAGCAAAAGAGAGGGTGAAGAGAACAGAGAGAGGGTGAGATAGAGCAGCAGAGCAGGATTTTAGGACCCGTGGGCTGATGCCGTCGGGTCCAGTTGCAGAATCAGAGTCGAGGGTTGACAGAAACTTTTCCACCTTATCAGGAGGAAAGGACACGGAGTCCAGGAGCAGCAGGGCACGACTGGGTATGGTGGGTACAGAGAGGGATGGGTTTGGGACACAAGATTTAGAGGCAAACACAGAGTTGAGGCATTCACGTGCGGAGTCAGCTGTGTAGCCGTTTGAGGTAAGGGAGGGGATGGAGGGGGAACAAACACCAGAAACGGATTTGACCAGACGCCACCAGGATTTGGAAGAGGGAGACAGATAAGAGAGTTCGGTCTTGAGAATGGAGAGATATTGTTTCCTGGCTCTCCTGAGGGTGGACACACACTTGTTTCGGGCTTTGTGAAAGGAAATGAGATTTCCTTCCGTTGGATCTGCTTTCCAGGAGACGAAGGCAAGTTGTTTCTGGGCAACAGCCTCACCACAAGATTCCGTGTACCATGGACGGGAGGAAGGGTATGACAACTGAAGACTAGATGGGATAAATCTGTGCATGAGAGAGAGCAATTTACTTTGGAAGAATTCCCAGGATGAGTTGATGTCAGAGGTTGTAGAGATGGGAGACCAGTCCAGATGATTGATGGCTGCTTGAAGACCGTGCCAGTTGGCCTGAGTGAAATGCCAGACTCGTCGATGCTAAGCAGGCTCCCTGAGGATGGTCAGAGAGATGTCCACTTTAACAAGGACATGATCAGATGATCCGATTGGAGCAGAAGAAGAGCAGCAGACATTTTCAGGGAAGTTAGTCATAACCAAGTCCAGAAGAGAAGATGTTCCGTTGACTGAGATCCGGGTCGGGAAATTGACAGATTGTGTCAGTCCCAGTGAGTCGCAGAAGTCCTTTGCTGAGGAGCCATGGCTGGTGAGAGAGGTACCCACACCCAGCCAACTGGCATGATGACAGTTGAAATCACCACATATGAGGAAGAGAGAGTTGGGATGAGTAGATAGAAGTTGGTCCATATTATCAGACAGCGAGATGTAGATGGAGTCATCACTGTTTGGTGGACGGTACAACACACATATGAACAAGAGGTGGGAGCGAAGGGGAAGCCGTAGCCAGAGGTATTCCTGGGGGTGAGGTGGAGAGAGTGCAGTGCAGGGCGAGTGAGGAAGAGAGTTTTTGATAAAGATAGCAACCCCGCCTCCAGGACGAGGGGGATCCGTGGGATCGTCAAATTATGAATCCATGGGATTGTCAAATTATGAATCCGTGGGATCGTCGTCCGTGGAATAATCCGTGGGATCGTCGTCTGTGGAATAATCCGTGGGATCGTGAAATTATGAAGCCGTGGGATTGTCAAATTATGAATCCATGGGATCGTCAAATTATGAATCCATGGGATTGTCAAATTATGAATCCGTGGGATCATCAAATGTTGAATCTGTGGGATCGTCATATGAATCCGTGGGATCGTCAAATTATGAATCCATGGGATTGTCATATTATGAATCCGTGGGATCGTCGTCCGTGGAATAATCCGTGGGATCGTCGTCTGTGGAATAATCCGTGGGATCGTGAAATTATGAATCCGTGGGATTGTCAAATTATGAATCCATGGGATCGTCAAATTATGAATCCACGGGATCGTCATATTATGAATCCCTGGGGTCGTCAAATTATGAATCTGTGGGATCGTGAAATTATGAATCCGTGGGATTGTCAAATTATGAATCCATGGGATCGTCAAATTATGAATCCGTGGGATTGTCAAATGAATCCATGGGATCGTCAAATTATGAATCCGTGGGATCGTCAAATGATGAATCCGTGGGATCGTGAAATTATGTATCCGTGGGGTCGTGAAATTATGAATCCGTGAGATCGTCAAATTAATGAATCCATGGGATTGTCAAATTATGAATCCGTGGGATCGTCAAATTATGAATCCGTGGGATCGTCAAATTATGAATCCGTGGGATGGTCATATTATGAATCCGTGGGATCGTCGTCCGTGGGATAATCCTTGGGATAATCGGCCTAATTGGTGTAAAAATAGAGGCTCTAACATACTGTTACAGACGTGGCTTAGATGTTAGTTTACCGAGCGGTTTTGGTATGACCACGTCTGCACAAGTTACCGATTATACTCGACGTTGACGAAGCCGCGCCACGCTGGCTCAATAAGAAAAAGAAGACACCCGGCTGGATTACAATAACACAATACGACACCAATGTTTCGATTCTCAAGTATATTGGTACGGAAAAGGTTAGATTACAGGGGCTAGAGGTATATTACAGGAAGACAGGCACTTAGACACACTCTTATATTAACCCCGGACAGACGACAGACACACGGGACAACGGCTGACTCACACGGGGGTTTGATGGCTAGGAAAGGCAGGATCGATGGCTCCAGGTCCTCCTGGGCTCGGGGCAGGGTACAGTACGGTCCGGTCCGGTCCAAAGATGCGGAAGGTTGCACAGCGCTCGAGGTGGTAACGTTCTGTCTCCAGCTAGGGGCGCATCTCTCTCAGCGCTCGCAGGTGGCTTTCCTTCTCCAAGCTGGGTGCGCATCTCTCGTCACATCCGGCGCGGGGCCGCGTATATCCGGCGGGGAGTGACACGCCCTCGGCTCGTTAGCTCCGCCTCGTGGAATCGGCACGTTGCTTCTCATTGGGTGCGTGCGGGGGGTTTACCAGGCTCCGCCCTTGACGAGGAGCTGACAAGGAGCCCCTTCGTGGTAACCCCGTGGAGCGCATGGTCTATGGCGCTAATCGAGCCGGTGTGAGGACGCATCCTCCCCCGCTCCGCCGCCATCTCCTCTGTTGTTGTTGTAATTGTTGGGGAAGAAGATGGAAGGAGGTATGGGAAAGGTCCTAAACTCACTACTGATGCCATATAATCACATTCTGGTGCAACGAAGAGTCATAATTAATGGAGACGAGGCCTTAACTGACATAGAATAAGAATAACTAGGAAGATGTCCGAAAGTTGTCTACGTGTGGTGCGGTGGACCTGGGCACGACATTTAATGGGGGAATAAGGGGAAGGTCGGCTCTACTGATTGTTATTTACATGCAATGGGACTAGGGAATGGGGGATCGGGGAAAGTTGGGGAGTATTGGAGAAAATAGGGGAATATTTACAAGCGGATATGGAGGCCAAATTCCATATTCGCAACATTGCACCCTTCTCTACCCTCGGGGCGTCCCGACCCGATAAATTTTTACCTACTTTAGTGTGGCACGCAATGTAGTTCCCTCTACTATTAACTCTACCCTGAGTGCGACAGTTTTACAGATATTCACAAATGAGTAAATATGTCCCCCTGCGACGTTGCACCCTTCTCCTCACAGAAACACACCCACAGGATAACCGAATACGGAAAGAATTCTCAAACTAAACATACAGCCGGTAGGGAGCATTATTTACAAGACTACGCTGCTATTTACACTACGATCCAGGACCTGTTTTTGGAGGAACACATGCAGATGTTATGCATAGAGAGAGAGCGCGCTTGCCAACATCGATACACCAACCCACGAGTGCTCTGTGGCCGACGGCCTTTAATAACGTGCAGAGCACCCTTTCCCAGCATCAAAAGCACCACCCCACCACCAATCGGTGCAGTCACCATTGTTCAATGATTAAAAATAAATGCGACAACCCCTAACCCTGCAGGTGTCTCTTGCTCTTCGTGTGGCCTTCAGTGGTGTTAACTATTAGTGGTTCACCTGTATGGCATAGGTGCCACGTTGATCCATAGGTCCATCCCCGGGTGGTGCTTGGCCGCAAACGAACTGCGGTCCATTGTGGGTGGCCACAAACATTGCGGTCCATATGGTGTATCGATCCCGGCAGCAAACAGCGAAAGTGCAGGCCCACAACTGCGCAGCCAGCACCTCTCTCTCCTCTCTCTCTACCCCAAAGCCAGATCCTCGGAGGTGGGAGACAAAAGAAGCAGACAAGTGAGTAAGGTGGTAAGGGCGCAAAAGTGCACGCAATGTAAGGTGATGCACACTGGGGGCACATGGGAACCAGGTGAGACAGGTACGTTCCTATCGTACGCCCCCCCCCACCAGGTAACCTACATGGCCCCTCCCTTACCCCTTACTGTATCCACAAAACACAACACTACCCATAAACATCTACTTTACAAATCAACAAACATCCCTACTGTCTTCCCCGTTCCTCCCATAAACCAAATTCGTCTTCTCTCCCTCCTAACCAATCAAATTTGCCATTTTCAACTCAACATCAAAATTTGCCATTACCAATTCAACATCAGTCCCTCCTAGGGAGGGAGAGATGGAATCACCCCAATGTCTCATCCACGTCGTGATGCGTCTCACAAATCCACACAGCAATCTCATTTCCTTCAACAAACAAAGAAAACACAGGTGTGGAGTCATCATCATCACCACAGGTAAGTGGCTGCGTATGGTGCGACAGGTTCTTCAATCCTAACTATTTCCTAAATGACTTTAACAACTTTACACTACCCGGGGTCTTTCTCCGGCCAAACCATTGGCCCTCTTACACTATGGGTTCTAAAAACCAATTCCCATTGGCCAAACTGTGGTGCTCTTCAATTTGGGGTCTCACTCCCCTGATTCATCTCCCGGTGCCCTCGCACAATTTCTGGGCTGCGGCGTGTACCTCTCCCAGTGGGTCTACCCACCTGCACACCTCCACCACTGCAGTTGCCTCCGAGCTTACCTGCTCCTTACCCTAACCTAACTACCTGGGGAAGGCCCTCTGGCACTCTCCCCACTCGGTGCCCTCTCTGGCACTGGGCTACCCGGGTCCGTCCTCCGGATCCTCGGGCCCCATCCACAACTCTACCGGCTCCCAGAGCCCACCTGCGGCCTCACCTGGCCGACATCCTCACAGTGGTGGAGTGCCCAACCAACTACACGCACTAACAGGCTACACGCCCAGCCATTTCCACAACACTAATGCACCCATTCACAACACCATTCTGCAACCGCACCACAGATGCCAATATCCAACCACAATTTACCTGCACCCTCTACCTAACACTTACACTACCTGCCCCGGGTATCCGTGATGGGGGTCCACTCTTCCCCCATCCACACCTTCGCACCATGCACACCACTCCGTACCACTTACTCCAACTCTCTCCACACACCTGTACCTGCACACCTGTGCTCTCACACCTGGTGCCACCGGCACCCTTCTCTCCCCAAGCGCATTCGCGCTGATCCACAACACTCACTACTCATACACTACTCCACACACCTGTCCAGTTGCACACCTGTGCAATCACACCTGTTCAATCCTCACACACACGCGGCATCATCTCAGCTAACTACTCCCTTCTGAAACTTGCGCTTCCCAGTCGTCCCTTTAAACTATTGCGCTCCCTCGTCATTATCATCCATACTAATCTACCTGCGTCCCCACTACAGGTATCAGTCACTAACTAAACTTAACGTTACCTAATGTCATCTTCTAGGGCCCTATCAATATAACCTAACCCACCCGGGCTAGTTTTCACTGCCATACACCCCATAATCTAGTGCTCCTTTGCCCCCCACACATGGGAAGGGTGGCAGGGATGCCATCCCACCACATCGGGGGTCTCTCACTACCAATTTTGCACATCAAATTTCAACAAATTAAAAATTTGCCAATCACTGCCCATCATCTGCCAATCACTACTGCCAATCCCTTGCCAATCATCAAATTTTGTTTTTCTCTAATTTTGGGTCCAAAACACTAACCTCATCACCCAGTCGACTCACTAATACCTCTCGGTGCGCCAATCCCTGTCCAAAGCCCGGCTTCGTAAAGCCAAGCAATGGATGCTGGTTGTTTTGTGCCAGCGGCTGGATGCGTCCGGCATTCGGGGCAGGGACGGGGGCTTACCCGGGCCGAGATCCCACGCATCACCTCGGCGTGGAGCCATCCAATGTCCCGATCTCGACCTGCCGGCACGTCTCAACAAAACGTGGTCGCCATAACGACCCTTCCTATCGGGCTGCCAGCTCCGCCTAGTGGAGCCTGGACGCGGCCGTTCAAAGCGAGGCCCGGCACGGATCGCGCACGGCGGTCCTTTCGAACCCGCCGTGGCTCGGATCCCCGCTGGTTCTCGCGGCACGCGAAACCCGGCACGCACCGAGGGCCCGCTTCGGCTAAAAGTCGACCTAACCTTTAACCCGGTCACCGTCGATGCTTCACCTGCTTGCCTACACCCCGCAGCCCGTTCCTTGCTCACACCTCCAGCCATTTCCATGCTCCTTGTACCGTTCCTTACACACCCAGGTACACCCATTCCACTCACAGCCTTGGTCACACACCTGACCACCGAACACTTTGGCACACATTCGTTGGTAGCACACCTCACCAATACACCGCTTCGCACCCCCTCCTCGGTCACCTCCTCTGTGACAATCACAGGTGTGCTCTCATTCGCACACCCAACCACGTGCCTCACCACCAACTCCAGCGTGCATTCCCACTCACGCTCTACCATTCCAGGTGTGCATCCTTCCATCCCAGGTGTACATTCTCGCTCACCTGTCACAACTAACTCACGCTCCATGTCACTCTCACTACTTTCACCTCCATTCCTGACAGCGCACTCACCCTTACTCTTGACAGCGCACTCTTTCCCCATGCACCTGTCCGTCACACACCTTTCTCGCGCACACTCTCCCGTTACACCCTCTGTAACACTCACCACAGGTGGACACTCTTCCTTACTTCTGACAGCGCACTCTTTCCTCATGCACCTGTCCGTCACACACCTTTCTCGCGCACACTCTCCCGTTACACCCTCTGTAACACTCACCACAGGTGTGCATTCTTCCTTACTTCTGACAGCGCACTCTTTCCTCATGCACCTGTCCGTTACACACCTTTCTCGCGCACACTCTCCCGTTACACCCTCTGTAACACTCACCACAGGTGGACACTCTTCCTTACTTCTGACAGCGCACTCTTTCCTCATGCACCTGTCCGTCACACACCTTTCTCGCGCACACTCTTGCGCACACTCTCCCGTCACACCCTCTGTAACACTCACCACCCCGCGCTTCCACGTGCTCCCTCGCACACGCGCTACGACCGACTCACTCTCGCCAGCACACTCACTCCTTGGCACGCACTTTTTCCTCACACACCCCAGAGTCGGACTTTCTTGCACACCTCCATTTTCGCACACCAGACCTGTCGCACACTTCACCAACGGCCTCTCACGAACACCCGGGTCTATCTCGACCCCCAAGCCTCTTAAATCACCTGGCGCATCATACGCACGACCATATTGGTCACCACTTACACCGGGTCCTCTTCCTCTTCGCTACTCCTCCATCACCTGCGAATCCCTCATCCGGTTAACGAGCACATCACGATCCAAACACAGACTTTGGACCAATTCTTTTATCTCCTCTTTTATCTCTTTGTTATCCCCTCTCCGTCGCTTCTTAATTTCGCTCACCCCTTCTTCCACTTCTTCTAATTTGTGCCTCACCTCTTTTATTCCCCGGTACGTCTCCTCAAGCTCGTCCTCCAAGGCTACCTTGACCGTTTCCATGTGCGTCCTCACCTGCCGGTCCTTCGTCTCCATTACCTCTATCACCTCGTCCAACCTCGTTGTCAGTCCCTCACGTACTATCTGACATTCCCTCTTTGTCGCTATTAAGTCGTTTTTTATGTCGTTTTGTGTCGCTTTTAAACCTCCTAATACCGCAGTGTTCCTTTGAACCTGCTCCACTAACTCCGTCTGTCCCACCGTCAGCTGCTCCACCTCCTGCGTCAGGTCCTCTATGCCCCCTTGTAACTTTACAGTCCCCTTTCTCACCTCCTTTTCCATGTGCTCCTCACAGTCCCTCACCTCCTCGCGCACTCCTCCGACCCCCTCACTCACTCCTCTTCTGATCTCCTCTCCCATCACTTGCATCTCCTGCCCAGATGCCACCCTCATCTGCTCCATTTCCTCCCTGTGAGCATCCAGTTTGGTTTCTACCCCCATTCTGACCCCCTCTATCTGCTGCCCCATTTGGTTAACTTCCCTTTCCGCTTGGTCCCTCATGTCCCTCAATTTGCCTTCCATACTGTTTTCTAACCCCTCTAACCCATTTTTCACTCCCTCTATCTGATTCTCCTGGGCAGCCATTCTATTTTCTACCCCCATTAACCCATTTTTCACTTCTTTTATCCCGTTGTCTAACCCCTCAAAATTATTGTCTAACTTCCCAAATTTCTTGTCTAACTCCTCAAAATTATTGTCTAACTTCCCAAATTTCTTGTCTAACTCCTCAAAATTATTGTCTAACCCCTCACTGGTACCCCTCGCTTCGTCCCTCATTACCCCCATTTGCTCACTCTGAGCATCCATCCGGTTCCCCAACCGCTCACCCAATCGCTCAATTTGGCTCCCCATACTCATCTGTACAGCTGCCTGTAGCTGCGCAATGAGGGCCTGTATGTCAATCGGCTGCATGTTAAAGCCCGTTGATACAGCGGGCTCGGCTACCGCGCGCTCTTGCGAGGCGCCATTTTGCGTGCCTGCTACCCTCGCTGTTTCGCTCTCCTCATGTCCCTCATGTCCCTCAATTTGGTCCTGGACCGACCCTGCTTCACTCTCCCCTACCGGACCCCAGCCGTCTTGATCCGCCATGGCGCGACTTTCAAAATTCGAGTTTCGTAACACAAATTCGAAATTTCGCCGTTATAATTTCGTCGAGCGCAGTAACCGCGGGACCGCGCTCCGGATCGATTTGGTCGAGCGCCGTACGCGCTCCGGCTCGATTTTCCCTCCCAAAATTTGGGCCTAACTAATTTAGTCCCGGGTCCGAATCTCACTCCTCGACACCAATTGTTACAGACACGACTTTGATGTTAAGGTGGGCCGAGCGGAATGGCCGTCGTGTCCGCACAAATTACCCGACTATACTCGACGTTGACGAAGCCGCGCCACGCTGGCTCAATAAGAAAAAGAAGACACCCGGCTGGATTACAATAACACAATACGACACCAATGTTTCGATTCTCAAGTATATTCGTACGGAAAAGGTTAGATTACAGGGGCTAGAGGTATATTACAGGAAGACAGGCACTTAGACACACTCTTATATTAACCCCGGACAGACGACAGACACACGGGACAACGGCTGACTCACACGGGGGTTTGATGCCTAGGAAAGGCAGGATCGATGGCTCCAGGTCCTCCTGGGCTCGGGGCAGGGTACAGTACGGTCCGGTCCGGTCCAAAGATGCGGAAGGTTGCACAGCGCTCGAGGTGGTAACGTTCTGTCTCCAGCTAGGGGCGCATCTCTCTCAGCGCTCGCAGGTGGCTTTCCTTCTCCAAGCTGGGTGCGCATCTCTCGTCACATCCGGGCCATCCGGCGCGGGGCCGCGTATATCCGGCGGGGAGTGACACGCCCTCGGCTCGTTAGCTCCGCCTCGTGGAATCGGCACGTTGCTTCTCATTGGGTGCGTGCGGGGGGTTTACCAGGCTCCGCCCTTGACGAGGAGCTGACAAGGAGCCCCTTCGTGGTAACCCCGTGGAGCGCATGGTCTATGGCGCTAATCGAGCCGGTGTGAGGACGCATCCTCCCCCGCTCCGCCGCCATCTCCTCTGTTGTTGTTGTAATTGTTGGGGAAGAAGATGGAAGGAGGTATGGGAAAGGTCCTAAACTCACTACTGATGCCATATAATCACATTCTGGTGCAACGAAGAGTCATAATTAATGGAGACGAGGCCTTAACTGACATAGAATAAGAATAACTAGGAAGATGTCCGAAAGTTGTCTACGTGTGGTGCGGTGGACCTGGGCACGACATTTAATGGGGGAATAAGGGGAAGGTCGGCTCTACTGATTGTTATTTACATGCAATGGGACTAGGGAATGGGGGATCGGGGAAAGTTGGGGAGTATTGGAGAAAATAGGGGAATATTTACAAGCGGATATGGAGGCCAAATTCCATATTCGCAACAATACTCCTAGTAAGGTATAAGCATAAGGTCTTTTGCACTCTGAAGCAGGTTCTCCTCAAGGATTTGCCTGTATTTGCCTCCATTCATTGTTCCCTCTATCCTTACAAGTCTCCCAGTCCCTTATGCTGAAAGTCCCTTATGCTGAATCCTTATGCTCATAGCATTGTGCTGCCATCACCACAGTTCATGGTCGGGATGGTGTTAAATGGGCTTCACAGAAAGGTTTGCTCCATACTCTCAGATTCTTTCACATACGTTTTTGCAAACTTCAGGTGCGCTGCCATATGCCTTTTTCTCAGGAGTGGCTTCCATTTGGCTGCTCTCCCATAAAGGGGAGTGGGAGGGGTCCAAAGTCCAAAGTCTGACAGTATACACGCATGTGTCCAAAGTCTGACAGTTTCTGTTTTAGCATCAGTGCTTCTAATATACATGGTGGTTTAATTTCTTCAAGCACCGATTTGTTTGTTCTTCTTGCAGTCCGTTGAAGTTTTAACATTAATCTTGAACACCAGATTTCAAAACTGTGAAACTTCTTCCTGTCTCAGTCTACAACTCACATGCATATATTGCAACTGGAAATGCAAGAGCATTCATCAGCCTCTTCTTGGTTTGTATTGTCCTATCTTTGTCAATCCTCACATTGCTGTTCTCTTCAACGCTAATCATCTAATTAATTTATCTTCGACATTCTCCACTAACTTCAATCATACAAGCGTACGCCTAGGTCCCCCGTCGGGGAAGTGATGTGAGTTGACAAAGTGGAAGACGCAGAAAACATGCTATGATATGATATTTCACTCACAAGGTTCAGACATACATGGAGGCGGCCATCTTGGATTTTGACGTGGCGACCCAATTTTCAATAGCGTTCTTCCTTATGGCGAGATACACCCACACACCAAATTAGAAGTTGGGACTTCGCTTATTTTTCAAGATATTCATCTCACAAGGTTCAGACATACATGGCGGCGGCCATCTTGGATTTTGACTTGGCGACCCAATTTTAAACAGCCTTCTTGCTTGTGCCTAGATACACCCACACACCAGATTAGAAGTTGGTACTTCGCTTATTTTTCAAGATATTCCGCTCACAAGGTTCAGACATATATATGGTGGCGGCCATCTTGGAGTTTGACGTGGGTTGCACCCACACACCAAATTCGAATGCGGTCCTTTGCTTATGCACGCACGCCCGCACACACGCAAACATGCACGCCCGCACAGACGGACGGACGGACGGACACACGGACGGAGGAGAAAACCATAGTCCCCCTTTCGCTCCGCTGTGCGACGGGGGACAATAAACCCAGGAAGATGAAACTTTCCTGTTTCCACGTGATAATTTTCCTATTTGATAATCTCCCAAACACATCAATCTTCTCAGTTGACAAAGATTTTGGTGTTTTTTCGGTTTAAATGAAGACCAGCTTTTGCACTTTCCTTCTTCACTGTCTGCAGCAGTTTCATAAATCTGCTTTACTTTCTGCCAACAGAGTGGTATCGTCAGCATACCTTAGATTGTTGATACATCTTCCGCCAATCCTGACTCCAACATCTATGTCAGTGGTTCCCAAACTTTGTCCATGACCAAAAATTTGAAATCACATTCACCTCGGGACCCAAATGGTATTGGCACACCTACTTGGTACTGCCTCGACTGTCATCTTATTGCAAATCACTGCCACTGCATTTCTTTAACAGGTTTTGGGCCAGAAAAGAACACTTTGTAATCATCAGATTGAAACTGCCCCAAATCAGTCCGTCTAATTAAGATCACTTAGTCCCAAAATGTCAGTTATTGTCCTCTCCTTGTCTCACTTTATAACATCTATCTTTCCCTGATTAATGGACCTTGCATTCCATGTTCCAATTTTGTGAACATTTGAGAATCTCAGAGTTTGACTTTCTCAGAGCGACTTGGATTTCCTTGCGGGTTTGATCCAGACCTATCAAAACAGCCAGGTCTGCTCACCAGAACACTTGCTCTTCCCCAGTAGCCATTGGGTGCTTTCAAACCTGGGGGTAAGAGGGGTCATCATCTGGAACCATAGCTTTATCTCTTAGATTTATCATCATGAATGTTTTATTGGCATGAATGGAAGTGGGTTGCCATTGCCTTCTTCCGGGCAAAATATATTACCAGATGGGTGATCCTACCCATTTTTCTCCAGAAGAGAATCCTCTGCCTGGTATCAAATCCAGTAGCCATTACTGGCAATATGTGCCAGCTGCCTGCATGCCTCATAGAAATCGTTTAATCGGTAGAGGATTCATTTTCCAAGAAAATAATGAGCCACAGCACACTTCCAGTATAGTGAAAGAGCTGGTGTGCTCCAAGTGTTAGAATGCGGTCGTGAAGCTGTTTTACGCAGACTCTCTCCTCTCAAGGGGCCCGGAGCTAAAAGGTGCGATAAAGTGCAGTGAGTAAATACTGTACTTCACTGTTCTTTGGTTTCCCTTGGGACCATCAGCAGAGTGCTACTTCACCACCCGCTCACTGTTCACGACAACCTGACAAACTTCTCTACTTCCAGGGGTTGTTTTTTTTCTTCCACCACTTTAGCTTTTTTCCGGTGAAATATTCATTTTGTTTAACCACCGTGCTGGTCACCCCCAAAGCATTGGTATTTTTGTCTCCTGAAAATCAACATTTCACGACTGGTTTACCTACCGAGACCGACAAATTTTATTTATTAGATAAATCAGTTATATTACTCCAGCACAGACTTGGCAAAACACAGCATGGGCACGGCAGCAGACACATCATGGCATGACACAGCAGCACGGACATGACACTGCATGACACAGCAGCACAGGCACGACACAGCATCAGGGACACGGCACGACACAGCAACACGACACAACACAGGCATGGACACAACAGGACACAGTAGCATGGATATAGCATGGACACCATCGACAAAATGGGCGACAAATGCTTTATCCCACTGTCGCAGGCTGACCAGGTGTCCTGTATGTTATGGGATCATCCCGTTTAATACTTTCCCAGGACCCCATTTGTGCCATGCCACCGCTCAAATCGCCCGTGTGCATGTGCTGGTAGCTCAGTAGAGATTGTCTTACAGTTTCAAGTGATGGCTGTTTCTTCCACTTAATTGTGGGGATAGAATGCTCTCTCAATCATGGTGGACAACCACAATATCTAGCTATCTCTGTTGTTTCATAACAGTGCTCGGTAAAATGTTCCGAGCACAAAAGCGACCTTCTTATCGATCAGATCCATACTCGGGTATTTCGGACAAACCTCGTACAATTTCTGGCATTGCGGCCATTGGTGTAGCATGAAACCACGTCGGTTTGTATTACTTCAACCACCAAGGACACATCCCGGCATATTTGCGGAAAAGCGAAAATTATTTTCCGTTTGAGTTACTGCAATGTGATCCTTAGAGAGTACGGATATGGCGGTCGGCTTCCGAATGTGGTATCACGGCTAAGTGTGAAGAAAAAGAATATTTCACTTTTAATCACAAAATTACCGACAGTACTTTTAAATCTCAAATCGGAAAAAGACACATCGTATCTATTATGGGTATTGAGGGATAGATTAGCGTTGAGGTGGCCTGAGCGTTTGGGTTCCCCCTTTAAGGTAAGTGAGGGGATGTGAAAATGATATCAAATATCCAGTCAGACTCAATAGGAAGCCGAGAAGGAGGCAGACAGCACGCGCATTGTAAAGTTCCATTTATCAAAGCAATGAATCCCTTACAGAGTTACACAATTAACGCCATTTTAAAACAATACATCTTCAAAAGAAGGCATGGCAGTTGTGAATAGGTATGCAGCACGAAAATGGTGAACGTGTTGTTTCTTTAGTTGGGTTATAATTGTGCATGGAGTCAGGCGAGCTGTTCAGCAAGCCAATGGGTGGAAGACACAGCTCGGCTAATAAGATACGCTGGCCTTTGCCCGTGTTATATGCCACGTGATAGCTGTTAACCAATCAGATTGCGCATAAATGAAAACGCCGGAAAAGTGCCCTTCAAAGGCTGAGATGGTGGACAAAAATACCCTTAGGACAATCCCCGGGTCAGACTTGGTCTATGTGCCAAAATTGGTGATTGTCGGCCCAGTGCTTTTTGCAAAAAACGCGAACAGACAGACAGACATCAGAGTGGTTTTATTTATTAGATATTGCTTTGTTATATTTCAATTCTGTTCGTATGAGAATTTGAAGCATGAAATAAAACTAAACTGAAACTCAAAAAAAAGTCAAGTCCCCAGAGTCAGGACCTATCAAGGCCAGAGGGGATTATAGCCGGCGAAGCCGGTGTTGTGAATGAACGCGTACGTATTATGTTGAAAAGCTAGATTTTGCTGGATCCTTTGAGAATTCCAAGCTTTGATGCACCAAATCACTCAATGGAGGCCGCCATCTTGCGGATGCGGAAGTATGCATAAACAATTGCGAAAAAGTTCAATAGGAGTTTGTTTCACGCGTCTTTTTTTGATTCACAATCTAATGCACCTCTAATTTGTAATTAAAATACTGTAAGACCAACCTCGTTCCCCGGGACCGCACGGGCCCTGGTTATCTTCAACGAAAATCGTCACCAAACACTGGAACCATTGAGATTCGAGCATTTGAAAAAATATTTCAAAAACCAAATCGCTCCATGGAGGCCGCCATCTTGGGGATGCGGAAGTATGCATAAAATTTTGAGAAAAAGTTCAACAGGAGTTTGTTTCACGCGTCTTTTTTTGATTCACAATCTAATGCACCTCTAATTTGTAATTAAAATACTGTAAGACCAACCTCGTTCCCCGGGACCGCACGGGCCCTGGTTATCTTCAACGAAAATCGTCACCAAACACTGGAACCATTGAGATTCGAGCATTTGAAAAAATATTTCAAAAACCAAATCGCTCCATGGAGGCCGCCATCTTGGGGATGCGGAAGTATGCATAAAATTTTGAGAAAAAGTTCAACAGGAGTTTGTTTCACCCGTCTTTTTTCGATTCACAATCTTATGCACCTCTAATTTGTAATTAAAATACTTTAAGACCAACCTCATTCCCCGGGCCCTGGTTATCTTCAACGAAAATCGTCACCAAACACCTGAACCAAGGAGATTCGAGCATTTGAAAAAATATTTCAAAAAAGCTTATTCCCGCGTTTCGGAGGCTGAAAACGGCGTCAAATATTCTAAAATTGACGAAGAATTATTTTTTAGAAATCTCGCGGCCGTAGGGGATAGTTTTTCACGGCCGGAAATATCCGAAGTTGAGACGGAATTCACCGAATTAATCAAAAAGGACATTTAATAAATTTTAACGTCATCCAGAATGCAAATGGTGTCATTTTGAACTAGGTACGGTACCTACTACACCTACCTACTACCAACTACCTAACCTACTGACGCCATAGTGATGGGTAAAATAGTGGCAAGAGGCTTTGGCTTCGCCGGCTCATTGCGACTTTGCAGTCCGGTACTAGTATGGAAACAGAGAAGAGGAACAACCCAACTAACCTTACAGAACTGTGCAATGATTGTCCTAACGAGCCAGCCGCCATTCATTATCCTAACTCATGAGTTGCTTCCGTTAAATTGTCCGAACTCGCCAGCCGCTGTTCATTAATCTCTCGCCTCAACACCATATGCAGCCGCCTCAGACAAGTTTGGTGAATACCTGGGTTTGATCAATCATCCCGACAAAGACAGCACGCCAGAACTACAAGGGCCAATCATCAGGTGTCACCAAGTGTCAGATGACCGGAATACCAATCAGGTATGAGGGGGAAGGACCTGTCGGCAGGTGGGACTCCTCCTCCGGAATAAGGGGCTGGGGGGGCCCAAGCATGTGGGGTGGGCAGATACAATAAAAGGCAAGAGCGAACCAGTGAAGATGAAGACAAGAGAGTGAGTAGATGACTACAAGTGGGGTGAACATTCTGAGACACCAGCCTGCCTCAAACCTCTGGCCCCAACTGGCTTACATCCCCATTTTCTCTCCATTCCTTCTTTCTTGTTCTCCTTCTGCTTTCCATCTCTCCCCATTTCTTTGCTCACTTTTCTCTCGTTCCCATTCTTATTTATTATTACACTATTAACACTTCTCATCCCTCCACACCTTGCGTCGAGCCCTGCTCGTTAAGCTGCACGGTCTGCATCGACCATCAACCCGATTCATCTAATATACCTCCCGCATTTTCACGCCAAAGCCGACATCCAGTTCACGCTGCAAACCACCATAAGAATGTATGAAGAAGGCAGCGCATAGGCGACGGCAAGGAGTGATTGCAAGCAGAGCGTGATGTGTCTCGATAACAGACCATCTTCAGAACAATTAGCGACACCAGTTCCACCGAACCAGTGCAAGTTATGGAGTAGCATGGCTCACAACCCCAGCTTTTATCTTTCTCTCCTAATCTCTTGACCCTCTTCCTCTCAATCATTTCCTAGATGCATGTGGCGCCAGCTACTGTAGAGGTGCTAAGTCGCCGTTAAGGTTTCGAGGGTGGATTTGTCACATAGGGGATAAGGGGAATGTATACACGCTGAGCATACATGAAATATTTGTACCGTTGTGTCTTCTTGTAAATACCTGACATTTTATTTTCACTGCCACTAAAAGCCATTTCCTTAAGAAACTGTGTCCTGATTTATTCCATCAGTTCTGAATGCAGCAAAGGATAACCAAGGCTTACTTGCTCGGTGAACGTCCTGGTTCTGCTCGGCCAACTAGTTATGATTAGTTACGTAACCGCTGGCAAGGTACCAGCTCGTACTCGGGCTTTTTTGTATGGTAACACAACTTTGGGCGTGGGACCTAGTGGGGAGTTCTGGAGCGACTGGCAATGGCAATCATGGTCTCTCAAAGACACGTCCACTCGGAGTTACCCAGAGGAAACGTCCATCACTTTGGGGTCAGGATAGAGAACTGACCCACGTCACAATATGTTGTGCATAGTAATGAAAGGTTGGGTGTTTCTTGGACAATTGTTAGTACCTCAATCCACCAACATTTTGAACACCACTCCCGTACCGTATGGCTTGGATCACCCCTTGTATTTCATGCATCTCCTTTGCTTTCTGATCTTTCCCGCATTCCGTGCGTCTCAGCACCGCCATGCCAAGCACGTGCGGTTTGGAGAGCTCTCCATGATTTAGGTTCCCGGGTGAGTTCCTCAGGATTAAACGGCCTTGTGCGCCCCCGCCTCAAACCCACCTTGGCGAGGCAGGTAGGGGATGGGGGAGGGGGGATCTCTGTGTAGCACGATTGGATTAAAGAATCACACAGTTAGACACTGAACCACTTTAGTTCCAAGGACGAGGTGAGGAATCCTACTTTATATACCTATGCAATACAATCCTCGCCTCGCAGCACCAATGCTCTGCAAAGGTGTATATTGTACATCAGACTCAGAATATATATTCGAATTCTGATGTACCTTATTCTGCACCAGAGTGTTGGTGCTTCCGAAGCAGTTTCTGGACATGGGTTATTCTGAGTGGTTTCCATTACGTTCCCAACATTAGTTAGGGCAAGAATTTGTAATTTGGCCATGGTGCCGGCAATAGCTCGCCTACTCTCTGCAAAGGACACCATGGGGTCTTTCACATCCACCAACAAATGCTGGCAGACAGGAAGCCCAGTTTAACCTCCATCCAAGGGTTGGCACTCACATTGATGAATCACCCTGCCTGTGAAACTCCGAGATGACGGTTTATAGCTGCGACGAGATTCAAACCCAGACGAGAATGCTTATCGGCGAGTGTCCAGACCTCCAGGCCATGAATTTGTAAAGAAGGGTTTGGAAACTGTATATATTCAACAGCATTCAATTAATTCAACAGCTGAACGGGATTAAAACTCAGGACCTTAGGATCCCAAGCCCGCCACCTTAACCATTAGAATATATACATAAATACATATATATATATATATACTAGCAGAGGTACCCGGCTTTGCACGGGAGTGGGAGGAGGAGGGGAGGGGGAAGAGGAGGGGAGGGGAACGGGGGGGGAGGGGGGAGGGGGAAGCGGGGGAGGAGGAGGGGAGGGGGAAGAGGAGGGGAGGGGAATGGGGGGGAGGGGGAAGGGGGGGGAGGGGGGAGGGGAAGGGGGGAGGGAAGGGTGCGGGGGGTGCCCAGGGGAAGAAGGGCCCCTCCCCTCCCCCTCCCCCCCCTTTCCCCTCCCCCCCCCCTCCCCCTCCCCCTTCCCCCCTCCCCCTCCCCCTCCCCCCCTCCCATCCCCTTCCCCCTCGTTCCCCTCCCCTTCTCTTCCCCCTCCCCTCCTCCTCCCCCTTCACACCAGGGGGGTTGACTCAGCCTGTCATCCCACCGAGGTCGGAAGTCGGAACTCATTGTCGTCAAATAAATGTAGCCTGTATGTTTCACTCTTTGTCACATGCCGTTGGTCCCATGTCAATCGGATGAAGTTGAAAAATTAACGTTACGAAGGTTCTCTGGGACGTACTGATTCCGAATAATGAAGTTGAAAAATTAACGTTCCGAAATACGCTAATTACGCTAACAGAAGCGCTGGAGGGAGCACTGCGCTCCCTCCCTTAGATTCCCTCCCTCTTCTGCTAGCGCTAATTACGCGTAACACACTAATTTTAAAACCCGAAGTTTTTTTAATTTTAAGGTGTGCTGTAGTCAGAAGCGCTAGAAGCGCTGCGCTCCCTCCCTTCGAATCCCTCTCTCTTCTGCTAGTGCTAATAATACGCTAATTTTAAAACCCGAAATTTTTTAAATGTTTATGTCTCCGTGACATTCCTGGGACCATCCCGAGTCGAACAGTACTTTCCGCTCGCAAATCCGTCCACGGGTTCTCGAGATCTTAGAGATCATACATAGATCAGGATACAGACACAGAGGCCAACTCTTACTTTATATATATAGATATATATATACATATATATACATATATATATATATACATATATATACATATATACATATACATATATATACATATACAATACATATACATATACATACATATACATACATATACATACATATACATATATATACATATATATACATATATATACATATATATACATATACATACATATACATATATATACATATATATACATATATATATATATATATATATATAATATATGTATATATATATACATATATATATATATATACATAATATACATATACATATATATACATATACATATATATACATATACATATACATATACATATACATATTGTTACGGTCCGCGGATATGGATGTTGTTTGCCGAGCGAAGGCACCGCGGCCGAACAGTTGTTCCCCGACTCACCCGATTCACCCAGACGTTGGCCGTATCGCGCCACCGCTATTCAATCGGGAAAAGACTAAGACGACGAATGCAAAGAGGAAGAAGAAGACGTACAGAAGAGTAACGGGGTTTATTATTATTTACACACACATAAGCAAAAAGAGCAGTCACGGGTATTTACAGCGGACATGAAAAAGCAGGTAACAGTGCAAATTACTAGCTTATACTGACTTAGTTTACTACCCAAGCCAGCACGAACAGAACAAACTCATGTACGCAAATGGATGGAAGGGTAGGAATCGTTTGGAGGGATGAGCAGGTGGGATCACAGGGCACAGCGAGCAGGTCCACTCCGGGCGGGAAGCGAGGAGCCGGCAGCTCCTTGTATTCGGCTTCACAGCGCACGCCGGCAGCGTCACTCGGCTGGTGTTGAAACGGGGCTGGTTGAAGCGGCTCTTTGTCAAAGGCTTTTCGTATCTCTCACGCAACTCCGGTGCAACTCTGAACTCTCTGCCGGTGGACTGCCAACCCTCTTACGCACCTGGACTCATCTGCCGTATCCCTCGTGTAGCTTGTCCCAGCGATCGTCGCACCCTTCTCTCCAAACCTTTAGCGCGGGTCTGACACGCCCTCCTCAGTTTCGGTACCGCCCTCCCCCCCCCCCCCCCCATGCTCTGTTTCGTGAACTTGTATGGTAATCCCACGGGCTTGTCTCCTTATTTGGGCATGGCGCCGACGGCACGCCCCTCGTGGCGAGCCACGGGCTTGTCTCCTTATTTGGGCATGGGGCTGAACAGCCCCGCCCTTCGTGGCACGCCCTGGGCTTGCCTCTCCCTGGCGACCCCGCCCCTCCTGTTCAAACAGAGCACGGAGCACATATTCACTATCGCAGCGAAATGAGAGGGCATGCACCCCACGCTTGTGAAATGCTTTACCCGCAGATGGAGAGTTTGGCTGGGAAATGGAAGTATTGAAGGGGAGCTATTCTTAATTGATTCGGTGCAATGGAGTATTATTCTAATGGAAGACAAGGCCTTACTCTAAAACACATAATAAGATATAAGCTACTGAACAAGGGTTTTATCGGGTCCTTCAATGTGGTGTTTCATGGAATAACTACCGGGACGCCCTTTTTACCTTTACACAACTCTGGATGCAGGAGGGGCCATATTCAAACAATGTTCATCACCATTTCCAATATAATACAACACAATCAAAAAAATGCAATCCTCAAATCCGCAACACTGCACCCTCCTCCTCTTAGGCACCTCCCGGGCCTACAACTTTTATTTAGTGTGACACGTAGGTGTAGTTCCCTCTACTTTTAACCTGACCCTGAGTGCGACAGTTTTAAAACATAGATAAATATGTCCCGCTGCTCCATTGCACCCTGCCTAACAGACTCACGCCCACAGCTAACCGAATTGCGGAATGGTCTTCAAACTACACACTGACGGTGGGGAGCATTATTTACAATGACGTTACTTTATTTACAATACGCAACCCAGGACCTGTGATTGTTCTTTCTGGGGTGGAGACCGTCTGCTCTGCATCAAAGCACCATGAAAGCACCCAAAACGCACCAATACACCCTCAGGCACCAATCGGTGCAGTCACTACAGTTCATCAGTGTTCACGAATAAAAATAAACCAACAACCCCTAACCCTGCAGGTGGTCTCTTGCTCTTCGGCTACCTCTGCTGGCTATTATTATTTCTTCCAGTTGTTGTCTTTTTCCTTTGCTGGCGGCCTATTTGCAATAAAACTTGCACCCGTGTCCATTTTTATTTATTTATGGCCCACAGGGGCCGACTAGTGTGGTTCACCTGTGGGGCATCGGTGCCCTGTGGCCCAGGTCCGCCAGCAAGATTTCGGGCCTTCATGGCCGGTTCCAGCAGAGGGGCCACGCCCCAACCCATGGGGTCCATAAGTGGTGCTCGGCCACAGACATATGGTCCATAATGTGGTGCATCGATGCAGACAGCTGGTTCTGGGAGTTCCGGGCGCACAATGGCCGACTCACACACGCTCCCCTCGGCGCCCAATGGCGCACAGGTCATGTGGGAGACAAAAGGGGGGAGAGACAGATGAGCGAGGGGTAAGGTCACAAGGGTACACATCAATAAGGCAATGCAAGGTGAAATGCATACGGAGGGCGAAGTGAGAAAGCTCGTCCCTACCGTACGTCACCCCCCTGTCACCTACACTACCCTTGCCCTTACCCCATATGTACAAAATCTACACATTTACCAATCCGTCGCTACCGTCACGTCTTCCCCATATTTCTTCAATACCAAATTCGTCTCCACAATCCCTCTACTTCAAAATTTGCCATCACCCAATTCATCATCAATCCTCATAAGGAGGAAGAGATGGAACAACAAAGCACAATGTCACACCCACGTCATGATGCGTCTCACAATCCAAAACATTTGCATCAAAAATAATCAAAACAACCTGGCATGGTGTGGAGGTACGTCATCTCAGGTGAGTGCATGTAGCCTTCAATCCTAACTATCCTCTAAATGACTTTAACACACTTTACTCTACCCAGGGTCTCTCCCTGCCAATCCATTGGCCACTTACACTATGGGTTCTAAAAACCAATTCCCATTGACCAAACTGTGGTGCTTCTCAATTTGGGGTCTCACTCCCCCGATTCATCTCCCGGTGCCCTTGCACAATTTCTGGGCTGTGACGTGTAGCTCTCCCAGCAGGTCTACCCACCTGCACACCTCCACCACTGTAGTTGCCACCCGAGCTTACCTAGCTCCTCACCCTAACCTATCTAATTGGGGAAGGCCCCTCCTGGCTCTGTCACCCCTTGGTGCCCTCTGGCACTGGGCTACCCGGGTCCGTCCTCCGGATCCTCGGGCCCCATCCACAACAACTCTACCGGCTCCCAGAGCCCACCTGCGGCCTCACCTGGCCGACATCCTCACAGTGGTGGAGTGCCCAAACCAACTACACACACTAACAGGCTACACGCCCAGCCATTTCCACAACACTAATGCACCCATCCAAATACCATTCTCTCACCCGCACCACAGATGCCAATATCCAACCACAATTTACCTATACCCTCTACCTAACACTTACACTACCCGCCCCGGGTATTCGTGATGGGGGTCCACTCTTCCCCCACTCACACCTTCGCACCATCCACTCCACTCCACAATTTCCACCAAACTCACTCCACGACCATCCATTCCAATACTCCATATACTCCACACTCCATGTATTCCACACAACCATGTATTTCATACACCTGTTGGTGCACACCTGTGCACTCACGCCTGGTGCCACCTGCACCCTCCTCACACACTTTTCACAATACACTTCCAATCCTCAAACACACGGCATCATCTCATCTAACTACTCCTCTCTGAAACTTGCGCTTCCCAGTCGTCCCTTTAAACTATTGTGCTCCCTCGTCATTATCATCCACTCTAAACTACCTGCGTCCCCACTACAGGTGTCATTGTCGCTACCTAATCTTAACGTCACCTAAGGTCATCTCTCTAGATCCCTATACACGATATATCCTAACCCTCCCGGGCTAGTTTTCACTGCCATCAACCCCATAATCTAGTGCTCCTTTGCCCCCCGGTTTGTGAGGGATGACAGAGTTGCCATCCCACCACATCGGGGACGTTCCACTACCATCCCCCCAGTCCTCTGACGCTACGAGCCCCCGTCGCAAGAGGTACTGGGTCCTGCCTCGGCATCTAGAGCCGAGGCGATCCATGAGGGCGCCTGCTCGCCGGCATAAGGTCTTATCCGGTCGGCATGGACGATCCGAGGGGGGGCCGTGGCCCCATTTTGATCTTAATGACCACGTCACAGATTTGCGACAGGACGACTCCCGGGCCTTGCCAGGGGGAGGTGAGTTTTGGGCACCTGCCCTTCCGCCTCCGGGGATTGAAGAACCAAATCTTCATCCCCGGAGCGTATTGACTCCCCTGGCTCCAGTCGTCGTACCTGCGCTTCATCTTGGCCCCCGCCAGATGGAGCTGGCGGCGGGCGAAGGCATGGACCCGCTCCATGCCTTCCTCCAGGTGACGTGCGTAACCCTCCCTCGGCGGTGTATCCGTGGTGTCTGGCATGGGACCGCTTAGCAAGTCGGCGGGAGCCCGTAACTCCGCCCATACATAAGCAACGCTGGACTGCATGCGGTGGCCCCGTGCTGGCTAGTTCAGTAGGCCATCAACAGGTACGGGAGATGTTCGTCCCAGTCATCCTGACGGGTGGTGGTGAACAATGCCAGTTGTTGGATCAATGTTCGATTGAACCTTTCCACCATCCCGTCAGATTGTGGCCGCAAGGGCGTGGTTCTGGTCTTTCGAATTGACAGGAGTCTGCACACATCTTTTAATAATTGACTCAAAATTTCGTCCCTGATCGGTGTGCAGCTCCTGTGGAATCCCGTGCCGACATACAAATCCTTATACGAAGGCCTGCGCCACAACCCCGGCTTCTTGGTTGGGGAGGGCATAGGCCTCCGGCCACTTGGTGAAATAGTCCATTACAACGAGGATATACTTATTACCTTGGCGGGTGCGGGGCAGCGGTCCTAGAATATCCATAGCCACCCGCTCAAGGGGGGCCCCCACCTGATGTAATTGAAGGGGGGCCCTCATCCTCCGTGCTGGTCCCTTTTTGGCAGAACAGGCGTCGCATCTCCGACACCAGTCCTGTATGTCTCGCCCCATATTCACCCAATAGAACCTCCGGCGGACCCGAGATATTGTCTTTGTCCTGCCCAAATGGCCGCCGGAGCGGGTACCATGCACCTGTTGTAAGATGACGTTCTTGAATTTGTCTGGGACTATCACCAGCCACGAAGTTCTATCAGAGGGAACCTCCACCCACTTGCGATATAAGATGTTGCCTTTCAATTCCAGGGTCTGCCACTGAGCCCAATACGCCTTTGTTTGCGCCCCGAGGGGGGTGACCTCTTCCCCCTTTGGTCTTTGCCCCAATTTGACCCATTGGAACACCGGCCCCAGAACAGGATCCTCCTGCTGGGCCGTGCTCCAAGCCAACTCTCCAAATTCCTCGTCCGCGGTTAGTGGCAAAATTGGCCCTCTCACCCGGGTTGCCCGGACGACGAGAATCGGGGCAGAATCGCCCAATTGCTCCCTCTCCTCGTGTCTCGCACAAAATTTGCAGTTTTCCTCCAGACAAGGATGCCGAGAGAGTGCGTCTGCATTACCATGGGCCTTCCCGGCCCTATGGGTCACATTAAAATCGTACTGCTGCAACTTTTCCAACCACCTTGCAATTTGGCCCTCCGGTTCCTTGAACCGAAGGAGCCATTGCAAGGAGGAATGGTCAGTTCGAACAGAAAATTTCCGCCCGTACAGGTACGGGTGGAAATGGTTCATGGCAGCCAGCATGGCCAATAACTCTTTGCGAGTGACACAATAATTTCACTCGGGCCTACTTAAGGCCCGACTATAATAACCAATCACTCTCTCCACGCCCTTCTGTGTCTGAGACAAAACTGTGCCCAATCCTTCCTGGCTCGCATCCGTGTCCAGGGTAAATGTCCCGTTACTAGTGGGGTAAGCTAGAAGGGGTGCGGATGTTAGACACCGCTTCAATTTTTGGAAGGCCTCGTGGCACTCCCGTGTCCAATTAAATCGCGTCCCCTTCTCCGTAAGCCGGTGGAGGGGACGGGCCAACTCCGCAAATTTCGCCACAAAGCGCCGGTAGTAGGAGCAGAGTCCCAAAAATCCCCGCACCTCCTTGATGGTACGTGGTGCGGGCCACTCCTCTACCGCTTTAATTTTGTCCGGGTCCGTTTTTACCCCATCGCGGCCGATCACGTGACCTAGATAGGCCACCTCTCTTGCAAACAAAGTGCACTTACTCGGGTTCAGCTTCAACCCTGCCTGTCTGAGGCACCCGAACACCTTGTCCAAATTAGCTAACGCCTGGGGGAAGGTCTTGGCATGTACTAGGACGTCATCCAGGTATACCAGGCATGATTGCCATGGCATGCCGCCTAGTACATGTTCCATCAATCTCTCAAAGGTGGCGGGGGCGTTACACAAACCAAACGGCATCACAGTGAACTGATACAGCCCCTTACCTGTGGAAAATGCCGTTTTCTCCTTCCCTGCCCGATCCATCTCCACCTGCCAATACCCACTCTTGAGGTCTAAAGTTGAAAACCAATTTGAGCCCGCAACGGCATCGAGGGTGTCATCAATCCTTGGCAGGGGATATGAGTCCTTGAGTGTCACGTTGTTTAGCTGGCGATAGTCCACGCAGAACCGCGTGGTCCCATCCTTCTTTTTGACCAGCACAACAGGTGACATCCAAGGACTTCCCGAGGGCTCGATCACGCCTGCGTCGAGCATTTTTTCAACCTGCTCGTCAGCTTCCGCCCTCTTGCTCCAAGGGAGCCGTCGGCGGCCTGACGAATAGGCCGTGCCTCACCGGTGTGGATCTGATGTTTCACCAGGCCCGTACGTCCAATATCCTCGGTGGACAAGGAGAAGAGGTCCAAATGGGACCCAACCAGTTTGTGTAAGGCCTCCCTCTGGGTACCTCCCAACTCTACACTACTACGATTTACCATCTTGCAAATGGGATCGGGCCAATTCCTATTACTTATTGAAGGCTCCCCCTGGGGCCGGCTCGGCTGGACGTTCTCGCCCCTCACTGACGCGACTTCTCTAACTGGGGTGCAGCCAGCTACCTTCGTGCCCCTCACTATAGTGCGTGGCTCTGTGCTAATATTAATTACTCGGACGGCCACTACCGGCCCGTCCGTTTTTACAAGGGTGCGGCCCACGATTAAACCAGGTATGGATCGCGCTGCCACCGGTTCGACCAGGCCGCAGGATTCTTGCCATGTCGGGCGGGCTGACCATCGGGCCGGCACCATGGCCTCGGCCCCCGGAGGGATGGTCACGGCCTCAGGAGCCTCCAGCTCCACCCTCTCGGCCGTGCTCACCCCCTCCAACGGTAGCTCTTCCACCCCCCATTGCAGGATCCCCTGGCCCAAGTCGATTTTTCAACCTCCGGCAGTCAACAAATCCAACCCTATTAAGCACGGGTCACACACCTCCGCCACCCAAACCTCTATCTCTTGCTTTACCGATCCCAACTTGAGGGTCACAAAACCACGCCCTATGATCGGAGCCGTTGCCCCGGTAGCCAGCTGCAAGCTATGATTTTCCAGACGCTGGATTTTACCCCAGCCGTCTGCACTCGAATTAAGGACCACGGGGCTGATGATCGTGGCGCTGGCTCCCGTGTCCACCACGGCGTCTACCCCCACGCCGGCAATTTTGCACCGAATTGTCAAACTACCTGTTCCAATTTGGCCACAATGAATGACCTGTCGCGTCAACGAGGGCTTCTCTCCATCCCCTACTGCCGAACACCGCCCTGCATGCCCGGCACGTTCTAGTTTCCCTGGCACTGGCGGGGGGGTGTCTGTGGTCGGCTAGGCCGATCGATACTGGGCGGAGTTGAGGGCATCGGCTGACGGGGAACGTCCCGGCGCGGAGCTCGACACTCCCACGCACGGTGACCCATCCTAGCACAATTATAGCACCTCACCTGGTAAGGTGCTTGCCTCCGGTATTCCAAATTTCCCCCCCCTGTATGTCCGAATTGGGGTACTCTGTCGGGGACTAACGGGTGCCATCACTGGAGCCGCCTGCCATGGTCCAGGTCCCGCTAGACGCCAATCCACCAGCCTCCGAACCATGCTCTCCAGGTCAGGGCCCCCGTCGGGGGCGGGCCCCCTTAGGGGGCCGCCCCCCATCTCGGGCCCCACCTAACGCACCGCCACTGCGTGGCGCTCGCCTCCCCGGGCCAGGGGCTTCGCTGCTTCCCAACGGGCTGCAGCGTCGGCCGCCTGACTCATGGTCTGCGGGCGCCACATGGCGAGCTGTTGTCGGAGCTCCAGATCCGGAAGGGCCTGAATAAAGTGATCCAGCGCCAGGCTTTCCTGGGAACTCGCTGCCATATCCGCGTGTGCAATCCCTACCGCGCGGCGAATATCATGAGCAAGTTCCCCGATGGTCTCCTGGGGCTTGCGTTTACGCTGCGCCAGTTGAGCTTTAACAAGCTCGCTTTGCTGCTCGATACCGAAACGGTTAATTAAAGCCGCACGGAGAGCTGACAAGGCGAGAGCACCCGGTGGTAAAGCTGTCAGCACCTCCGCCGCCGCACTGCGCAGCGCCCCTACCAGGTGTACTCCACCTTCGTCCGGATTCCAACCGTTGCCTTTACACACGTACTCAAACTGCGCCAGGTACGCCCTCAAATCGCTTTTGCCGTCATACGGCGTGAGTGGGACCTTGTGGGTGCCCGAAGGTCGGACCCCGCGCGTCACTCCTTGCGGGATCAACGCGGGACCAAACCGTTCGGGCTCCCACAGTGCGCTATTCCCGGGGGGCTCCCGCGCGTCCCCCGTCCCTCCAAACACTACCCCTCTTGGTGTCGATGCTTGGATCGCCCTTCCGCAACCCGCTACCCACTCCATACCCGCACATTCTTGCTCACCAGCACCCCCCTCACTCCCCATAGCCAGACCTCCTTGCACACCTCCTCTTTCCACACACTCCGGACCAGTCATACACCTCACTATTGGTCCCTCACGAACACCCGGGTCTAAATCAACCCCCAAGCCGACTGAAGCTCCCCTCACATCATATACATTTCCGAATATATCGCCACTCACCTTGACACCTCATCTCCGCACCTCCTCTGCCACCTGCAAACTCTTTATTTGGTTAGTGAGCACATCATCACGATTCGAGCACAGACCTTGTACCAATTCCATTACCTCCTCCTTTATTTCCTTTTTAGTTTCCCTTCGTCTCTTTTTAATTTCACTCACCCCTTCTTCCACCTCCTCTAATTTTTCCTTTACCTCCTTCATCTCCCGGTGCGCCCCCTCTATCTCTTCCTCTAATGCCACTTTAACCGTTTCTATGTGCGTCCTCACCTCTCGGTCCTTCGTCTCCATTACTTCTGTCACCTCTTCCAACTTCTTCGTCAACCCCTCATGTACCATCTGACATTCCTTCTGTGTCGCTATTAATTCATTTTTTATGTCCTTTTGTGTCGCTTTTAACCCCCCGATTATTGCCGTGTTCTTTTCCACTTGGTCCACTAGTTCCTTTTGTCCCACTGTCAGCTGTTCTACTCCCCTCGTCAGACCCTCTATTCCCCCTTGTAACATCGCCGTATTATTCCTCACTTCTTTCTCCATACGCTTTTCACCTCGCTTTACCTCCTCGCGTACCCCCGAGACCTCCTCACTTACACCTCGTCGTATCTCCTCTTTCATCTCCTCCATCTCTTTTGTAGATGCCACCCTCATCTGTCCCAATTCATCCCTCTGAGCATCCAATTTACTTTCTAACCCGATTTTCACCTCCTCTATCTGGTTCCCCATCTGTTCGATTTCCTGGGCGGATTGCTCCACTATTGCCCGCAATTTGTCTTCCATCCTATTTTCTAGCCCCATTAACCCATTTTTCACCCCCTTTATCTGATTCTCCTGGGCAGCCATTCTATTTTCCACCCCTATTAACCCATGTTTCACCCCTTCTATCTGATTCTCCTGGGCAGCCATTCTATTTTCCACCCCCGTTAACCCATTCTTTACCTCTTTTATCCCGTTGTCTAACCCCTCACCGGTACCCCTCGCTTCGTCCCTCATTACCCCCAATTGCTCACTCTGAGCCCTCGCTTCGCCCCTTATTACCCCCAATTGCTCATTCTGAGCCCTCGCTTCGCCCCTCATTACCCCCAATTGCTCATTCTGAGCCTCCATCCGGTTCCCCAATTGCTGACTATTAGCCCTCATTTCGTCCCTCATTTTGTCCATAAGGGCCCCGATTTGTAGCAACAAAAGGTCCGAATCCAACGGCGGCGCTGCTACGGTCGCGGGCGCAGTTAAATTTGGTGCCGGTACACCCACGTGCGCGAGGACGCCATTTTGTGCGCCTGATACCCCCTCAACCACATCCTCCATATACATTTCCCCGAGGTCCTGGGTCGATTCTACCCCATCTATCTCTCCCACCGGCATCCCGTCGCCTTGACCAGCCATGGCGCGATTTCAAAATTCGGGTTTTGTAAAACAAAAGCAATTTCGGTACTTTGTAATTTTGAGCATGTTAAACGCTTCAGGTCCGAATCCGACACTCCTGACACCAATTGTTACGGTCCGCGGATATGGATGTTGTTTGCCGAGCGAAGGCACCGCGGCCGAACAGTTGTTCCCCGACTCACCGGATTCACCCAGACGTTGGCCGTATTGCGCCACCGCTATTCAATCGGGAAAAGACTAAGACGACGAATGCAAAGAGGAAGAAGAAGACGTACAGAAGAGTAACGGGGTTTATTATTATTTACACACACATAAGCAAAAAGAGCAGTCACGGGTATTTACAGCGGTCAGGAAAAAGCAGGTAACACAGTGCAAATTACTAGCTTATACTGACTTAGTTTACTACGCAGGACAGCACGAACAGAACAAACTCACGTACGCAAATGGATGGAAGGGTAGGAATCGTTTGGAGGGATGAGCAGGTGGGATCACAGGGCACAGCGAGCAGGTCCACTCCGGGCGGGAAGCGAGGAGCCGGCAGCTCCTTGTATTCGGCTTCACAGCGCACGCCGGCAGGGTCACTCGGCTGGTTGAAATGGGGCTGGTTGAAGCGGCTCTTTGTCAAAGGCTTTTCGTATCTCTCACGCAACTCCGGTGCAACTCTGAACTCTCTCCCGGTGGACTGCCAACCCTCTTACGCACCTGGACTCATCTGCCGTATCCCTCGTGTAGCTTGTCCCAGTGATCGTCGCACCCTTCTCTCCAAACCTTTAGCGCAGGTCTGACACGCCCTCCTCGGTTTCGGTACCGCCCTCCCCCCCCCGTGCTCTGTTTCGTGACCTTGTATGGTAATCCCACGGGCTTGTCTCCTTATTTGGGCATGGCGCCGACGGCACGCCCCTGGTGGCGAGCCACAGGCTTGTTTCCTTATTTGGGCATGGGGCTGAACAGCCCCGCCCTTTGTGGCGCGCCCTGGGCTTGCCTCTCCCTGGCGACCCCGCCCCTCCTGTTCAAACAGTGCACGGAGCACATATTCACTATCGCAGCGAAATGAGAGGGCGTGCACCCCACGCTTGTGAACTGCTTTACACGCAGATGGAGAGTTTGGCTGGGAAATGGAAGTATTGAAGGGGAGCTATTCTTAATTGATTCGGTGCAATGGAGTATTATTCTAATGGAAGACAAGGCCTTACTCTAAAACACATAATAAGATATAAGCTACTGAACAAGGGTTTTATCGGGTCCTTCAATGTGGTGTTTCATGGAATAACTATCGGGACGCCCTTTTTACCTTTACACAACTCTGGAGGCAGGAGGGGCCATATTCAAACAATGTTCATCACCATTTCCAATATAATACAACACAATCAAAAAAATGCAATCCTCAAATCCGCAACAATATATATATATATATATATATATATATACATATATATACTAGCCGAAAGCACCCGGCGCTGCCGGGGTTCTTTTGGAATGAATTTACTACGACAATTCAGCTTTTACTCACGGCCGTAGAAGATTGACAACTATAATTCAGCTCAGCTTTTAATTGCAAAATGGGCCCAGCTCGGCCGAAGCAGCCTCGCCACCCAGCCTATAACCTTCCCAAGGCCCGTCTCGACATTTTTAGTTCATTTTGAATGAATTACTACTATAATTCAGCTTTTACTCACGGCCGTAGAAGATTGACTATTATAATTCAGCTCAGCTTTTAATTGTGTGAAATGGGCCCGGCCCGGCCGAGGTGGGCCCCGACTGGTCTCGCCACCTAGCCTAAAACCTTCCCGGGGCCCATCCCGACATTTTTTGTATTAGAGGTTTCGTCCTATCTTTCACCGTTCAGGAGATTAGCTTGCGCAGACAAACAAACAAACAAACAAAAACTTTGTTTTATATATATATATATATATATATATATATATATATATATATATATATATATATATATATGTATGTATATATATATATATATATATATATATATATATATACTAGTGGGGTCACCCGTGGGAATCCCACGGGCATGGACGTGTGTGACATTGACATATTGAGTTAGATGCTGCACCTGCATATTCAGTTTCACAAAATGGTTACTGGCAATTTATGATTTTTATTTTTTTATTTTTGCATACAAGATCGAGGCTCGTGAAAGAGCGAGCATTAATCACACAGAAAGACAAACCGACACCCACACACATATATACACACACATACATACATACACACACACACACACACACACGTACATGTACACATGTATATACACATACACACAAACACATCTCGTTTTTTCATTTCTGTTCCTCACAATTTTGTCTCTTATTCACAGACACACACACACACACACACACACACACACACACACACACACACACACACACACACACACACACACACACATCCACACACACACACACACACACACACACACACACACACACACACACACACACACACACACACACACATATACATGCACACACACACACATATACATGCACACACACACATATACATGCACACACACACACATGTATATATATATATATATATATATATATATATATATATAAAAATATATATATATATATGTATATAAATATAAATATATAAAGACATATAATACAGTGTGTTCCAAAAAGTCCTGGACAACTTTGGTTCTTAATATATTTAGTACCACAAATGATACAATGACACCCCTTGTTTTATATGATACAGAAACTCAAAGTTTTGTTTATTTTCCGGTCTGCTGGTTTAATGCAAAATGAATGTATAAATGAACAAGAAGACGTCATGCAGAGCATGATACTTGCAAAATCCCCCCCCAAAAAAGGTTGCCATTGATCTATCAAATTGTCCATGTCAAGATTAAAATTGACGATGTAATTGACTGTTATGAGGCCACGGCTAAGGCCTGCCTTTTTTACTGTGAAAAAAGGTAAAACGTCAAACATTTGAACAGCCTCGGACGTGCACCTTGACCCCATGGCCAAGGCACAACGTCAACAAGGCTGTCCCAATAACATTACACATGCGCCTCAACCCCAAGGCTGAAGCACATGGTCATTCAAACACATGCATCCTGACCCCGAAGGACCAGAATGCATGGTCATACAATTGGACCCCTCCTCCATAGGAGTGAGTCCCCATGACTTCAACACCATGCCATTCCGACGAGGGCTTATTAACCACTTATGAAGTAGACTTTTTTACGATGAAAAAAGGTAAAAAAGTCAAACATTTGAACAGCCTTGGACGTGCACCTTGACCCCATGGCCAAGGCACAACGTCTATCAAGGCTGTCCCAATAACATTACACATGCACCTCAACCCCAAGGCTGAAGCACATGGTCATTCAAACACATGCATCCTGACCCCGAAGGGCCAGAATGCATGGTCATACAATTGGACCTCTCCTCCAGAGGAGTGAGTCCCCATGACTTCAACACCATGCCATTCCGACGAGGGCTTATTAACCACTTATGAAGTAGACTTTTTTACGATGAAAAAAGGTAAAAAATCAAACATTTGAACAGCCTTGGACGTGCACCTTGACCCCATGGCCAAGGCACAACGTCTATCAAGGCTGTCCCAATAACATTACACATGCACCTCAACCCCAAGGCTGAAGCACATGGTCATTCAAACACATGCATCCTGACCCCGAGGCCCTTGGGGTTGAGGCGCATGTGTATTGTTATGGGGACAGCCTTGTTGACGTTGTGCCTTGGCCATGGGGTCAAGGTGCACGTCCGAGGCTGTTCAAATGTTTGACTTTTTACCTTTTTTCACAAGAAAAAAGGCAGGCCTTGCGCAGGCCCTAAAAGCGCTGGTAGACCTGCATGCAAATCGGACCTGGCAGAAGTAATGCCCTGTTGGTGGATCAAGGGGTCTTACTCCTATTAAGAGGAGTGGTCCCAATTGTATGACCATGCATTGTGGCCCTTTGGGGGCATGATGCATGAGTTTGAATGACCATGTGCTTCCCCCTTGGGGTTGAGGCGCATGTGTATTGTTATAGGGACAGCCTTGTTGACGTTGTGCCTTGGCCATGGGGTCAAGGTGCACGTCCGAGGCTGTTCAAATGTTTGACGTTTTACCTTTTTTCACAAGCAAAAAAGTCAGGCCTTGCGCAGGCCCTAAAAGCGCTGGTAGACCTGCATACAAATCGGACCTGGCAGGAGTAATGCCCTGTCAGTGGATCAAGGAGTCTTACTACTATAAAGAGGAGTGGTCCCAATTGTATGACCATGCATTGTGGCCCTTCGGGGGCATGATGCATGAGTTTGAATGACCATGTGCTTCCCCCTTGGGGTTGAGGCGCATGTGTATTGTTATGGGGACAGCCTTCTTGACGTTGTGCCTTGGCCATGGGGTCAAGGTGCACGTCTGAGGCTGTTCAAATGTTTGACTTTTTACCTTTTTTCACAAGTAAAAAAGGCAGGCCTTGCGCAGGCCCTAAAAGTGCTGGTAGGCCTGCAAATCGTACCTGGCAGGAGTAATGCCCTGTCAGTGGATCAAGGGGTCTTACTCCTATTAAGAGGAGTGGTCCCAATTGTATGACCATGCATTGTGGCCCTTCGGGGGCAAGATGCATGTGTTTGAATGACCATGTGCTTCAGCCTTGGGGTTGAGGCGCATGTGTAATGTTATTGGGACAGCCTTGTTGATGTTGTGCCTTGGCCATGGGGTCAAGGTGCACGTCCGAGGCTGTTCAAATGTTTGACTTTTTACCTTTTTTCAAAGTAAAAAAGGCAGGCCTTAACTGTGGCCTCATAACAGTTAATAAGCCCTCGTCGGAATGGCATGGTGTTGAAGTCATGGGGACTCACTCCAATGGAGGAGGGGTCCAATTGTATGACCATGCATTCTGGCCCTTCGGGGTTAGGATACATGTGTTTGAATGACCATGTGCTTCAGCCTTGGGGTTGAGGTGCATGTGTAATGTTATTGAGACAGCCTTGATAGACGTTGTGCCTTGGCCATGGGGTCAAGGTGCACGTCCAAGGCTGTTCAAATGTTTGATTTTTTACCTTTTTTCATCGTAAAAAGGCCACTTCATAAGTGGTTAATAAGCCCTCGTCGGGACGGCATGGTGTTGAAGTCATGGGGACTCACTCCTCTGGAGGAGGGGTCCAATTGTATGACCATGCATTATGGCCCCTCGGGGTCAGGATGCATGTGTTTGAATGACCATGTGCTTCAGCCTCTGGGCTGAGGTGCATGTGTAATGTTATTGGGACAGCCTTGTTGATGTTGTGCCTTGGCCATGGGGTCAAGGTGCACGTCCAAGGCTGTTCAAATGTTTGGTTTTTTAAGCCTTTTTCCATCGTAAAAAAGGCAGGCCTCAACTGCTGGCCTCAAAAGCAGGGTTAATAAGCCCTCGTCGGAATGGCATGGTGTTGAAGTCATGGGGACTCACTCCTCTGGAGGAGGGGTCCAATTGTATGACCATGCATTCTGGCCCTTCAGGGTCAGGATGCATGTGTTTGAATGACCATGTGCTTCAGCCTTTGGGTTGAGGTGCATATGTAATGTGTATGCCAATGGGACAGCCTTGATAGATGGTGTGCCTTGGCCGTGGGGTCAAGGTGCACGTCCAAGGCTGTTTAAATGTTTGACTTTTTACCTTTTTTCATCGCAAAAAAGGCAGGCCTTCCCTGTGGCCCCAAAACAGGTAAATCGGGATAAACATATGCATTGATTATTACAATTGTATATGTCTGGTATGTCTCCTGGTGTTGTTTTTTTACATTTTCTAAAATTCCTTGAAATGTTCAATGCATAACGCTTGGTGTCCACCAAATTCACAATAATTGTGATGTCAGTTTCATTTTCAAATCATGAAGGAATCGTGAAATGAACTAGGTGTGTAGGTTAAGAAATACCTGAAGAATGGCCTTGATGCTTATTCAATCGATCAATCAGAAAGTTTATGTTTTTTCGCGATAATGTTGTCGTATTTTTTTCTGTGTCCGCCCCGTTATGCACGAATCACATCCCAGCAAAAGTGAAAATAAACCCGCATCGCTCCAAACTTGATTATGTTTCACGTGGGTCCCGTTTGTTGTGACAGCAAAGCAGTCACCCGTTTACGGATGACGTCAGAACTTGTTTTTGTGTCCGTGTCCTCCAGTGCTGTGTTAGGCACGATACCAGCGTGCGAAGTGCACTCTCCTTTTCATTTTACTGAAAACGAAGCATATAGCAGGTTTGATGCTTCAAAATCGGATACTCCAATATATACAGAACAACATAATACAGCATACATAGTTTCCTGAAACTTTATTTTTCCACTCAGATGTAACACTTAGTGTACCCAGTATTGTAGCTATGCACATATTGTTATGGATCCGTCACTTCCGCCTTTGTTGTTATTATATACTTGCAGAATATTTTTAGTTTCAGGTAATATTGTTATGAAGATTTTTGTGTGAAATGGAGATGGCTTTAGTAAAAGGTAAAAATAAATGTTTGTGAAGTTAAAAGGAAAACGCGGCAAAGGAACCAGAAGAGGAGAGAGATCGAGATCGGCAGGGAGAGGAGGAGACAGCTGTGAGTCGCATCGTGGCTGCGAGTGGACTTTTTTGAAATTGGTCGCGAATGAGTTGAGGCTTCCTGTGAAAGGGATTGCCCATAACATCGTCACATATTGTGATTGCAATTAAACCTGCGTCTCAGGTTTTATCACCAAGGGTGAGTTATTGTTGGAGGGAGCCAGTACCTCCATTACAGGTCAATACGCCATTTTGTCCTCGAAGAGACTGTCCGCTTGGTGCATCTTGTTTTGTCATTGGGATTCCCATATCGACATCATCGTGTTGATTGCCGTTGGTTTACATATTGGCTCAATTCCCATATCGACCTCTCACCTCGCTAACTCCTCATCCGCCGCCGTGCCGATACCTGCCTGTTCTCATCGTTCTGCACGGCTTCAACCAGCGTGGGGATTCGTGCATGGATTTTGGGGAAATTTACATTCCACTCACGTTTGGCGTATCGCGAGTTCATTGCTTTGAGAGAATTGGGGAATGATGGTACCATCATATGTATTGTTCATTTGATGCAAGTGACATTTCATTGTACTTTCTTAAGAGCGTTGTTATTGTGTATCTGAGAGTTCTTAATTCAATTACTTGTTTTGTTCTACAATTGCTTAAAGCTAGGAGGTGCCTTGATCATCTTAATAGACGATTTTGGTCCTCATTGGTTAGATTTTTTGCAGTATGCCGTCCTGACGAGGGTTAATAAGCCCGAAATCTGGATTGGCGGCTCTGCTTGATGTTTAGCCAATGGGGACCAATGAATAAATCTCTGTCTGTTGACAGAGTGGCCGGGCTGAAGCCTCCAGAAGACCCTTTGGGTCGGAGGTGACGCTTTGGTCTAGGACTTCGGTCCACAGGAGATCGGGACAGCGCTCGTCACGCTATTATGTTCGTTGATTATTATCCCCGCCGATCGCACCGCACCCCCTGGTTTTGGTTTGCACTGGTGGGAACGATGGTCTGTGTGGCAGACAGGCTGTTGGTTCCTTGCGGGTTATGCGGTATTTACCGTGTGAGACATAATTCGTGGCTGGTGCTCACCATTAAAGCTAGGAGGTGCCTTGATCATATATATATATATATATATATATATATATATATATATATATATATATATATATATAATGGTATCTGTAATCTGGTTCTCCAACCTAATGAGCGGACAACATGCCGTCATCGCCATGCACGTCCGCCTTGCCTGCAAAGTTCCAGAGGAACCATCTAGCAGTGCATCATTACGGATTATAAATACAGATACTGTCACAAGTGCATGCAAAACTCACAGTTACCGACCTGGTTTCGCCCTGGATACCAGAGATAACGTTACCGCGTGGCAGGCGGTGCTTATCGCTCCCAGCAAGGTGCAGCAGCAGCTGTATGGGACACCTTGCTGGCGGTTCTCCACTGATGATATGAAGGCCGCATAGTGACTGATATATATATATATATATATATATATATATACTAGACGACCCATGACCCGTTGGGTCAGTCAGTTTGAATAGATATGAGAATAGAACTAAAGCGAACGCTGGACATCATCAGGGAGATTATTTGGGCCAGCAAGCCATAAGGCTCACCTCTCCAGCGTTCTAAATCACTTATCTGTGACACGTGATTTCGGCCCTTATCTCCGATCACGTGTTTTTTTTTGTTTTTTTTTAGAAAAAACACGCGACCCGTGGACTACCACGATTTTGTTGTCAGAGGACACTTCTGATGACGATGTTCTTTGTCGACGATCCTTCATTTACATAAACTCGCACGTTCTCTTTCCTCTTCCCTCGACTGAGCGCCACATACAGCTGACCATGCTGGAAGACCGGTTTCTCCAGGTAGACCAGCACATTCTCCATAGTTTGCCCTTGTGCCTTATGGATCGTCATTGCGAAGCAGGATTGTATGGGGAACTGGCAGCGCTGCAAAGGGATATCCTCAGCTTCCGACAGATTTAGTCGGATCCGAGGGAGCATTACAGTTTCGTCTTCAAACGTTGAACTTATGATCCTCGCAACTATAATATTTCGAAGCATGTCCTCAACAATCATGCGCGTCCCGTTGCAAAGTTTCGGAGGGTCCAAGTTCCGCATCAAAATGATAGGGGATCCTTTTTTGAGCTGGTGGTTGTGCGGCGGCAATCCCGAGACTTCAACGGAATCTAGGAATTCCGTTGGGAAGTGCGTCGCATCAGTACCCTCAGTCACACTGTTGAACGCAGCATACTCCTTGCTAGCACCAGGCAACCTTGTGATGCATCTTGAATTGATGTTTCGCATCATATCGTTGAGGGGCACTAATATAGACCTTGCTGAAAAAACCTCCATCGGATTGGCGAATGATGGATATATGGTATCGATGCACTCATCGAGCCCACTCGCTGTCAGCAGTATATCCTCTGGCAAATCTATCTCATCATCCGCATTTTTCTCGATTCTATCCTCGCCGATGTCGAGCAAAAATCTTGAAAACTGCCCACTTCCGTCGGTCAGTCGCATATTAGTTCTCAAGTGAAACATTCCAAAGCTCTGCCATAAGTAGGACTTCTTTATGCACGCATTCTCAACGTCAGCATCACACCCTCTTTTCACCACGGGCAGAAGTTGACGGAAATCACCACAGCATATCGTCAAGATCCCTCCAAAAGGCTCGTCTTTGTCACATACATCACGCAACGTGCGATCCACAGCCTCGAAACTCTCTCTCCTGATCATAGGACACTCATCCCACACGATGAGTTTTGTACTTCGAAAGAGGTCTGCGATAGTGGACTTTTTATCGATGTTGCATACGCCATCTTCCCTCGGTGTCAGAGGGATTTGGAACCTTGAGTGCGCTGTTCTTCCACCAGGCATGAGGGTAGCAGCTATGCCAGATGAGGCCACCGCAAGGGCAACTTCTCCACTCGCTCTCACTTTAGAGAGAATCAGGTTAATAAGAAACGTCTTCCCTGTGCCTCCAGGCGCGTCAATGAAAATCATTGATGACTGATTCGTGCGGATGCAACCGCACGCAAAGTCATAGACAACTCTCTGCTCATCATCGAGCAGAAGCTGCCTTTCGTCTATGATTCGCTGTTGTTCCTCCGTGTCGTATTGGAGTTCTCTCAGTAGGTGAATGTTGGCAATCCCTTCATGACGAAGAACAGTCGTTGGAGTCGGCAAGTGAAAATGTGCAACAGTTCTGTTCAACAATTGCAGTTTCTGCTGCAAATACGATAGAGCCAAGTCATGATGGCGCTCGTTGATGGCAATATTGGGATCATCTGCAGATCGTCGATGAGCTAGAAGATAATCTTCAGCCATAGCGTCCTTGAAACGTTCCCATAGATCCAATGGATTGTCGACTTCACTTTGTGTGAGGAGCACAACGAACAAATCCCTCATGGGTCTGGGAAGGCGTGTCCTCTCAGCATCCTCCAGAGTCTCGCGCCAGACAGCGTCTCCTTGCAGCAAACCCATTTCTCTGCAAGCGTCTTTGAATGTGGGTAGAATGACATTATCACACGTTCTCAGGACTTCGAACGAAGTCGGCCCTCTCACGTGGTGGAGGAGTAGTCGGAAATAGTACAGGTCACCAGTACGTGGCGAAACAGTGTAAACTCGTCCCAATATGTCATCCTCAAACATTCCAGGGTAGCCCTCCACCGGTCTGCCCTGTTTTCTTCGTTGCCATCTCTTCTTGGTCCATGTATAGAATATCGGAACATCCACGTACAACAGTGTCTTAGCGAAATGGTCACGTCTGCAAAGATCCATAAACTCTGTCAACGTGGTTTTGGCCATATTGGGATTATTTCTTTGTTCACGAACGTTCCCAGCAAAAAATATCTGTTGTTCATTTGGCAGATGTACTCCTAAACGGATAACGGCCGGCTTCCTGTCATGGACTGAGAATCCAAGAATGGAGGCAACAGCCTCTGAAGGTCCAATGTATCCACCCGTCAAGTACTCCGTTATCTCGTCGTTTGTGCGCAGTGCATACGTAGCTTGATCGCTACCTTTCATGGCATACTTAATAACATACTTGATCAACTTTATAGAGCAGCATATTTCAACGTTGATGTGGCAATCAAACGTTTTCAGGAGATAGAGATTATGGGGAACAACCCACTGATTTGTAACAGGTCGTCGTTGCCTCCCTTCTTGGTGCCCTTCAAATCCTCCCATTTCTGGGGATCTTCTTCTATATATGGGGTACGAATCGTCTCCGCACCGTGTGTACGGAGCATATGACCGCGGGTATCTGTGTCTGCATGCTCCATTCTTCCAGCATCCAGTTGCTGTGGAACAATATGGACCATGGATCATGTGCTTCAACACCAGTCTGTGTCCCTCTGGATCTTCATCGGGATCTGGTATTTCAGCTTGTACAAATCGATCATAGTCTTGTGGTCTCGGCTTTGAAGCTTCATCGAGCCACAGCAAACAGTGTATGTGAGGGAGACCTCGCTTTTGGTACTCCACACACACAACGTGAGCGATACAGTTCCCAAAGAAGCCTTCTGATCCAGTGAGGTATTTAATGAACACCGTTTTCTTCAACTCGAACACTCTCGCAATGAGATCCGGTCTGTCGTTCTCACTTTGGTGAGGAAACAGGTTATTGGAGATTTCAGGCCACTTTGGATTACACGTCATAGTGATGAAGTAGGTCGCGTTACCATATTTTCTTACGTACATCATGACATCTTGACATCGCTCCATCATATACCTCGGCCCCCCTACAAATGTCGATGACAGTAGTACGCGGCGTCCGATGTTGGACAAATCGTCATTGTCATTGAGAGCATCAGTGAAGCCACTGTATGTAGCAGACCTCAGCGATGCCTGGTTCAGTCTTATAAACGCCAATCTTGTGCCTTCCATTTTGGCTGCCATATCAACAAGATACTGCTGGAACAGACGCCCCCCTCTGAGGAGGTAGTTGAACTCATCCTCGTGGTTCATTATTCGGTAGGAGTAGTATTTCATGGCAGTCAATCTCCTGCCATTGGTCATGTTCATTTCGGGCTGCCATCCGTCATCTCCAAATGGGAAGAAGAGAACATACTGGAGTGCGTCGTAAGAACGGTGCAACTCAGAAATACTTTGCAGCGCTCCTCCTCTTGCTTTCAATACAATGTGACGCGCTGTAGCTTGAGGATCGACAGTATTCTTCACAACGACACCCACTTCATCAGCGATTTGACCATTGAACCTCCTCTCATGTTCACCAGCTGGTCTCCTGTTGGGATCAATAAGAACGAACGCCTCTGGCAAATTGCCTATTTCCTCGCGTGCCATGCGGAACGAGTGAAGGTAAGGATTCACTTGTCTCAGCACGGTCTCTAATGCTCCAACTACATCACGGTGAATACCAGCATTGGTGAGTATCCGCATCCTCAACTGTACGCTGTCATGTGGATCTAAGAAATAAATTTGGAGGAATTTCGGTTGTTCATCCGCATTTGGCAAGAAGGAACCGATATGATGATGTATTTGACCCTGAATTATGACCGATGGGCTCCATGCACCATGCCGAGGAGAAACTTGGCTTCCTCCAAATGATGTCATTTGAAATAGACAGTTGTATTGCCTGATGTTCCTGCGGAATTCGTTCGCTGTGGGTCCATCGCCGGCAAACAGATTGTGTAATTGATGGGGTAAAGGTCCCAGATTTCCCAAGGACACCTTTCCATTCGTGCAGCAAAAATGAGCTGTTTCACCTTGGAAAAGAAGCACTCTACAATGTGGACAAATCTTGTCCATCGCACCGACGTCAGCAGAAGTGAAATTTCTTGCATTCTGCGCGTTTCTCTGCCTTGTCTCAAGAACTTCCCTTATCCTATCTCTTTCTCGCTGCTCCTGAAGACACTGTGCCGTCTCCTCTGCAGATTCCGCATCTCTCCTCATACGATCTCTTTCTTGCTGCTCTTGATGGCGCTGTGACGTCTCCTCTGCAGATTCCGCATCCCTTCGCAAGCTGACTCTCTCTCTCGTTCCTCCTGAAGACGCTGCGCTCTCACCTCCTCCGTCTCAGCACTCCTTCTCATCCTTGCCCTTTGTCTTTGCAGCTGAAGGCGCTGTGACCTTTGCTCAGGCGTTTCAGCATGTCGTCTCTTCCTTTGGCTTTCTCGTTGCTGCTGAAGACGTCGTGATCTCCCATCGTCTGTTTCAGCACCCCTCGGAGATACTGCTTCCGCACGAGAACTTGAAGGAATGTTGCTATTCGCGTCCATAGACGTGAGGTGTGATTCGTTGTCCGCGTCCGTAGCGCCGTCGGAGGGTGATACGACATTCTTCCTGCAAATAGTATTGTTTTTGTGCTATCGTTTTGCCGATCATCAAATGACAAATAAATTACATTGTGACAATTAAAGATTTCAAATAAACCTATTTAAAGTGTATGCGCATATAAATAATAATAAAAATCGAAGAAATATCCCTCGGTAATTTCCTGAAACATTTTACTTCCGGGTAATAATGATGAATGAAATAACGAAGATATATACTGTATGCCTGTTATTTTAGGCGGTGTATTTTCGTATATCAACGTGGCGCGATTTTAAAAATATATCTCTGCAATTTCCCGTGTGTGCGTGAATGTTCTCAATTATTTCTTTTACCGAGTCTAAAACCATCGATAAAAATAAAATCAGATGGAAGCGGTAATAAAAAAAAAAATCGAAGAAATATCTCTCGGTAATTTCCTGAAACATATTTTTGCCGATCATCAAATGACAAATAAATTACATTGTGAAAATTAAAGATTTCAAATAAACCTATTTAAAGTGTATGCGCATATAAATAATAAAAAAAAATCGAAGAAATATCTCTCGGTAATTTCCTGAAACATATTTTACTTCCGGGTAATAATGTTGAATGAAATAACGGATATATACTGTATGCCTGTTATTTTAGGCGGTGTATTTTCGTATATCAACGTGGCGCGATTTTCTTCCCGTTTTTTTTCAACCGAGTCTAAAACTATGTTAGCGACTGAAAAATGAAACGATATATCGAATTTGATTTGAAATAAAGCTGGGAGAGAGAGCAAGACACCACGGGCCTACAAAACAGGCCTCAAAGCTATGCGAGTTAATAAAATGGTGGATATTACTACTCTCTCAAAGGGGTAAGCCACGCCCCCGGACCGATCGAATGTTACACACAAACACGCAAGATTTCAATTTTATAATTATATAGATATATATAGATATATATAGATATATATATATATATATATATATATATATATATATATATATATATAGATATATATAGATATATATAAATATATACAGACTTGGCATTTAATATGGAATTTTTTTTCTTCTTGACTTGGGTTTACCTTATTAACTCAGTATATCAATCTGGTGAGTTTCTTTTACACTTTGGTGATTTAATTGTTAAAAGAACCATGTCACTGATTTTCTGTCGCAGCAAGAAGTCAACAACAGAATTATATCACAGGTGGCGTGGCAAAATGTACGGACAGGTGCATTTGATGATTGGCTTCACAGTCGGGTATACAAGGGTTGTTGCGTTTTGTATTAGTGGAAAACAACTGCGGCACGTCTCCAAAAGTTATTGCCGCTTCCTCTGGAGATGGTCCGTCAACTCGACAATGCTGTTTGTCATGGAGTGGTGGCTTTACGAAATTACGGCATGAAACAGCGTGCTATTGCTCGGCAGTATGGCATCACTCAAGGTCAGGTGTCAAAGATCCTGAAACGAAATGCTCAGAGGGGTGTCCCTACTCCAATACCGAGGCCAGGACGTCCCCACAGAACCACAAGGAGGGATGATCGCCAGCTGCACCAGTTAGTCCGCAATAGCCGTACCAAGTCAGCTAATCGGCTTAGGGCTGAGTGGCAGCAACTGACAAATGTGCCTGTATCCAGAAGGCTAGTCAACCAACGACTGGTTCAAGCAGACTATCGTGCCAGGCGTCCCCTGAGAAAGCCATGCCTGACCAGACAACACTGCCAGCGCCGATTGCAGTGGGCCAGAGAGCACCGTCAATGGCAGCCAGGACACTGGAATCACGTGATCTTCAGTGACGAGTCTAGATTTCTGGTCTATCGTCAAGATGGCCATGTCCGAGTGCGCAGACAAGTGCATGAAGCCTACCACAAAGATTGTATAGTGCCAAGAGTCCAAGCTGGAGGTGGTGGGGCGACCGTTTGGGCTGCTTTTCATGCAGGGGGCAAAACTGACCTGGTTGTTCTGAATGGAAACCTGAACCAGTTCATGTACAGGGCCATTCTGGAAGAAACATTGCTTCTATTTGCTCGTGCAGCCTTTCGAGGAAACTTTGTCTTCCAGGATGACAATGCACGGCCTCGTCATGCTCGCATGATCCAACACTTTCTTGCTGACCATGATGTAGAGCATATGGAGTGGCCTGCCGTGTCCCCGGATATGAATCCGATAGAGAACTTGTGGGCAGAATTAACGCGTCAAATCGACCACTTGGACCAGCAGCCGACCTCTGTGCGTGAATTGCAGCAGGCTATTGTCACTGCATGGCAAGCGATTCCTGTCCAAACCTTGGCAAATCTCGTGAACAGCATGCCTCAATGTGTACGTGCTCTCCTGAATGCTCGTGGGGGTTACACGAAGTACTGAACTGTAATTTTACTGTCCGTAATCCCAGTCGTAATTTAACTTTTGTTTTTGTTTAAAAAAATTTGGCTAATGTGCAAAATAAAGAGATACTTCTGGAAAACATACAGAAGTTTAACACAGTACTGTCCATGAATTGAGTTCGATATCAGTTTACATCACTTTCAAGGATCAATTTATTTGTTTCGAAATGTCAAATGTGGTTTTTGTTTCTTTTAAAGGTCACATTAACAAAATCTAGAATAATTTCAACATAATTCCAATGAACTTTTGGTTCTAAGACATCTTGAAAAGTAAGTTCACCCCCACAAAAAAATATTCCATATTAAATGCCAAGTCTGTATATATATATATATGTGTGTGTATATAAATCTTCCCATTATTGAGGTCTTTCAACCAATGCAAGAATAAAAGGCTTCCATTTTCATATCGTGGTAGTTTTCCATCGGCTTCTGCTCGTAAAACTATAAAATGCTGCTCTTTCCCTGCACAATTTAAAAGGAATAAATTATACCCAAAGCTTGGGTGGTGCTGTTACTGTTCCCATCTGAATGCATGGTGCAGGAAAACCAAGTTCAAATTTCATTGACAATATGTGTTTGTCCATGTGTACTCATGTCCTTGTAAACTCATGTAAAATACACAGATTTATTCGAATGCCTTTGTCCTGCTGTGATTTAAGTAAAAAAAATCCTCTGTGAGCCTTAATTCAATGTATATTTTAAAAAATGCATTAATTTACATGTAACTCTAGAGTATGCATTACATACATGAATAATGCAGTTGTTCTGAATGTGGCATTTGCAGGTTAATTATTCATCCCCGGTTTGAAAATAAAATGCTTCTTTTTCGTTTCCACCATCATCATAAAAATGTCCTTTAGTAAAGGTCCTGAAATGGTGAAAAATGTGTAACACAGTCTGCATTACCATTTCAAGTAATACGACCTTTCATTTTGCCTTTGTCAGTTATTGCAAAACTCCGCATCGTGTAAATACACAGAACAGTTGCAATAGGCATGGAAACGAAGCCTCAGTGGTGTCCGAAGCACTGCTCGTAGGACTAACAATGGTACGACCAGATGCCTTGGGTGGGAAAGAGCATAGGTGGGTGAGCTCGAAACAGGCCCCAGAACAGTTACTTTAAATCGAATTGTTCTGAACGGCAAGAAATGGTGCCTGTCACCATCTATGCATCAAGATCCTGTCCATTATAGTCTTCTAATATCTAATTGTGGGAACGCTCAATGCAATTTTATGACTTCAAAATGGCACCATTATGCCAACAGACTTCAATGAGAATTTCAATGATTCTTGTGTTGCGGCTCAAAAAAAACTGCCAATCATCATAAGCAGGCTGTGCACATAAGCATCTTGGTGAAGACTTTTCACCTCCACAACACCACGTTCTTGTAGTGAAGGTGATGGTCAATTTCACTTGGTCATATTTTCATGGAGCGTTCCGAATGGTGCAGTTGCGGACGTTTCTGAAACATGTTTGAAATTTCATTTCATTTCAGATATAAACACTAGGTTCGAAATTGTTATCGCAAATCCTATTTCGCATCCATTTGCAGTTTCCTCACTATGAAAGCCTTGTTTGAGCATCATCCCAAGTCGTTATAGGGACATATTGACAGGTAAAGCTTCTCATAAGGTAGGGCAGGGCAGCTGACTTTACATTCTCTTTGCAATGACAACGAACTTAAGAATATTGTGCCTATGAGCATCAGAACAACATTAATCAGATCTTATATATCTGTAAATTGTGCCTGAAATAGGTACTGAGTCAGAAGAAGGGAGGTAAATGGCAGGACACAGCAATTTCTGAAATTTCACAGTCATGGCCTTTCGCTCTGAGATTGTTAAATTTCTATGGTCAACAAAGGTCTAGGCCTCATCATTAACCATAACCTCTCCTGAGCTGAACAGATCACATGGCTGGCCTACAAAGCCAGCCCAGCCACAGACTTCTGATCCTCCTTCTTTCCAAGATTGAGGATGCCCAGTCTGTGGATGGCTTTGTGTTGTGGTCAGCATTCCTTGAAAAAAAGAGAACTACTCAGCTTAATGCAAGGCCCGTCACCATACAGCAATAGTGTAATGCTCCGCTTCATGAACTTGCTCGCCAGCATCACATATATCTCTTTGGGATTCTTTTGAATCTTAAGCTCTCGACATTATTGGCATCTCCTGTGATAAGACTGAAGCACATGGCCTGTTTCTGTCACATCGCAGATATGTTGGTGGCCTTTCCTCCGGTCTTGAACTCTCTGCTGTCTCGGCCCTCCATCCCACCCCATTCATCCACTAACCGCCTCCTCGATATACTCCTAAAATCCAGGCTTATTTCACACTACCCTTTTCTCCCGTTTTAAAACAGCATTCCAGAATTGGTTCAAATTACTCTTGGGATTCAAGTTCCTGGTACACCATTATCTCATGTCCTACCTACGATCCATTCTACTACCACTAACCCAAACTTCTCACTTGAAGATTACTGTGATTCCTCCCAGCAACTCTTTTCTTTTACTGTTTATTATACAAGGCTATACAAGCCTATACAAGGAACTTTGGCATCGGAGGTGGACATTCGGCAAATCATGCTGCACTGCACCAATGCCAGAAGCCATCACCCACACAAGAGCTACTTTCAAGTCCTGCCAATATCCCTGTACTCCTCTATCTCCAATGCATCTTGGTATCTGTATAATTCCAATTGAAACCTATTCTACTCTTTCTGCTGACATTAGCTTTCTGGGGACATCATTCCTTGCATTAACTACTTTTTGATTGAAAGAACCCTGTTTTATTACCGTCTGAACTCTCCTCTTCTTTACCTTCAGTTGAAGGCCTTTAGTCCTATCACCGTCTATTGTGCTGAAAAACTGTTCTGAACTCATTTTGTCAATACCATTCATTATCTTAAACATCTCCATCAATACCCTAATACTCACATCCTTTGTAATGCATGAAGTCCTCTCTCCTTCAACTGCTCATAACTTCGTTTAGCTAGGCCAATAAATCAATATAGTAGTGCTACACGAGGTGAACCCTCTCAGTGGTAGCTATGGCCTTCCTCAGATGTGACCAAAACTGATCACAATATTTTAAATAAGGCCTTACTAAATACCTGTACAATGTTAACACTATAAATCTCTTTTGATTTACAATTTATCCTCCTGGGAATACAACCAGAAACTCTGTTAGCTTGACTTCATCCATGTAGAGGCGAAAATCAAAAATAGTCTTCCCAAACCTCTCGGATTCCAAGTTCATCCACCGAGCTTAAACATGAATGTGGTGGCTAAACCCCACAATGAATCGTCCAGTTGCTCTAGTCGCAGAAAGTGCAACGGCAAACATTTGCACTGCTTGGTGTGGAGAGAACAGACGAGAAAACGCTGCAGTCACATGTCGACAGAACAACTCACAGCTGGCTAAATAGGAGTCGTCAGGCTTGTAGGTTGGCTCCCGACCATCAAACGCATTCTCATTCATTGATGTCAAAGAAACCGTCATCCAAAATCCATGCAGCCTTACAACTGGAGAAAGATTTGCTGGAGAGGGAGAGCCAATACAAGCTTCTTATGCCTCTGTTTGTTACTATGTGATGAATAGAGTTTTAGACCTCTGCCATCAACTCATATCTGAACAGCACAAAGCATCAGGTAAAGTCAATTCACACATGAAATGCTAAACCGTATCAAAGGGAGGCGCAAAGCGTCCCTCCCTTTATATTACAAGGGATCGTTTCTCTGTATGCAGCTTTAACATGGGGACTGAAAATACGTTTCTCGGCTTCTACTGGACGAAATTGGCTGCAAATTTCAGAAGTAAATGCTTTGTACGTTGAGGTAATATGTTCCAAATTTCAGAAGTAAATGCTTTGTACGTTGAGGTAATATGTTCCAAATTTCAGAAGTAAATGCTTTGTGCGTTGAGGTAATATGTTCCAAATTTCAGCAACATCTGTTTCCACATTCTTGAGTTTTGTTTAGAAAACCTTCTAAGTCACGTTGGTGTCTGTCCGTCCATCCATCCGTCCATCCAAAATGTGTCGGCGCTCATATCTCAAGGACTATACATTGAAATTAGCTGAAACCTGGAATATACTTCAGCCAATAGGTCTAGTTAATGATTTTCAAAACAAATTCCACCTTAGTGTTATAGTTTTTGCTTTAAAATTATATATATATATATATATACAGTGAAACCTTGACTTACGAGTGCACCAACTTACGAGTTTTCCGAGATACGAGCCGTCGCTCGGTCGATTTTTTGCTTTGTGATGCGAGCCGAGATCTGAGTTACAAGCGAGCGAGCTTACGCCACCCGCCACTAGGTGGCCCAGCGAGCGTTCAGTTCACGTGGTTATCTTGCCGTGCAAGCATCTCTGCCGTATCGCTGTTGCTTTGTTTTCGCATTTTGTTTATTTTGGAAAATTTCTTAGTTTTAACCATGGGTCCTAAGAAATTGAGTGCCAAGGGCAGTGCTGAGAAGAAGAAAAGGATGATGTGCTTGGATATAAAACATGTAATCGTCGAAAAACATGAGCGAGGTGTGCGTGTTGTCGACTTGGCGAGGCAGTACGATCGTAGTACTTCTACGATATGTACGATTTTGAAGCAGAAGGAGTCGATAAAGGCTATAACGCCAGCCAAGGGCGTTAAGATTATTTCAAAGCTCTGGACCTCTGTCCATGAAGAGATGGAGAAGTTGTTGTTTGTGTGGTTGACGGAGAAGCAGCTCGCAGGAGATACCGTGACCGAGAGCATCATCTGTGAGAAGGCACGAGACATTTACGGGGATTTGGTGCAGCAGACGGCGGGAACATCAACGGACGAGGCATCGGAAGAGTCATTCAAAGCCAGTCGGGGATGGTTTGATAATTTTAAGAAGAGGACCGGCATTCACTCCGTCGTCAGGCATGGTGAGGCAGCAAGCTCGGATGTGAAGGCAGCTGAAGATTTTATTATAACTTTTGCCGAACTGATAGAAGCCGAAGGATACATCCCCCAGCAAATCTTCAACTGTGACGAGACAGGGCTCTTCTGGAAAAAGATGCCGAGGAGGACGTATATAACGGCAGAGGAGAAGAGCATGCCAGGCCACAAAACCATGAAGGATAGGTTAACCCTTGCACTGTGCGCAAATGCGAGTGGTGACTGCAAGATTAAGCCGCTACTCGTATATCACTCTGAAAACCCCAGAGCCTTTAAGTCTCATAAGATACTTAAAGAAAAACTGCAGGTTATGTGGAGAGCAAACGCAAAGGCGTGGGTCACCAGGCAGTTCTTTGTGGAGTGGGTAAACCTGGTCTTTGGTCCTGCCATCAAGAAGTACCTTTTGGAAAATAACCTACCCCTGCAAGCCCTTCTCGTCCTTGACAATGCTCCCGCACACCCACCAAACCTCGAAGACGACATCCTTGAAGAATTTAAGTTTATTAAGGTCCTCTACCTTCCAGCCAACACCACCCCTATCCTGCAGCCCATGGACCAGCAGGTGATTTCAAATTTCAAAAAGCTCTTCACCAAGCACCTGTTCCGGCGCTGCTTTGAGGTTACGGAGAGCACAAACCTCACCCTTCGAGAGTTCTGGAAGGATCACTACAATATCGTGACCTGCCTCAGAATTATCGACATGGCCTGGCAGGGTGTTACAAGGACCTTAAACTCTGCATGGAAGAAGCTGTGGCCTGAGGTTGTGTCCGAAAGGGACTTCAAAGGATTCGAACCTGAAGTGTTAGTGGTGGAGGAGATTGTGTCCCTCGGAAAGTCCATGGGCCTGCAAGTGAATGAAGAAGACGTTAACGACCTCGTCGAGAAGCACAACGAGGAACTGACAATGGAGGAATTAAAGGAGCTACAGCAGCAGCAGAATACGGAGGTTTTGCAGGAAATTAACGCGGAGGAGCCAGAGGCAGAGGTGGTTATCGCTACAAGTGAGACTAAGGTAATGTTGGGAATGTGGGAGAAAATTTCAGAGTTTATTGAAAAGAAACACCCTGAAAAAGTTGCAACAGGTCGTACGTTGGCGCTGTGTAACGACACTTGCCTCACTCATTTTCGAAACATTTTGAAAGGGAGGAAGAAACAAACCTCCTTGGACAGGTTTTTATTGAAACGCCCTGCAAGTGAAAGCGAGGAAAGTGTGGCGAAAAAGGCAAAAGTTATCTCCTCCACCTCCGCCAGCATCTTCGTCTGATCTTCAAGGTAAATACACTTAATAAAACCAGTTTATTTCTTTACATTCTCTTTTATTATGTACAGTATATACGAGGTCGTGCTTGTTTATACATTATTTGTTATTTATAAGGTACATTTTTCTTATTTAAAAACACGTAACAAAAAAAATTGGTGTGGTTTTTGGGGGGCTGGAACGGATTAATAGCATTTCAATTCATTTAAATGGGGAAATTTAATTTGAGAAACGAGCAAATTGAGTTACGAGCTCGGTCACAGAACGAATTAAACTCGTAAGTCAAGGTTTCACTGTATATACATACACATATATAGATATAGATATATATTGCTACGGTTTTGAGATTGGCACATTGAAGTCATTAAAGGTTAAAGGGATGCCCCCTATAGCTAGTCACACGAACAACATAGGCCCATTTGTAGTATAGTTATGTCTTAGTATGTGTAAGAATAGGTCATTTCCCCTCTTAGTGCATGCGTTGTGTAAAGACAGAAAATAGGCTTTACTTGCCACCGATTTCCCAGCCACCCTAGCCTCGATCCAGTTTGTTAAGCATTGGCTGCGCACTAGTCGAGTAACACGAGGGAGGCCTAAAAAGGGTGGGGCCGGCGTTGAGGTCCGGGAGCGGCAGTGGGAGATGGTAAGAGCCACCAGTCAATCAGGGCTCTAGCGGCATGGCGTGAGAGGGCGTGGTGAGGCACGTCTGGTGAGTTCGAGAAGGTTCGCGGGGCGTGCCTATATAACGCGCTGCGAAAAGCCCTCGAAAGGACTCGCAGAGGAGAGAGAGAGATAAGGGAACTTATCAGCAGGACTTTGATGCAAGAGGGTCGGAAGGACTTGTTCAGTGGAGACGCCATTGTGAACTATAACCTCGCAGTATAACATGCGCGCCCAGGGGAAGAAGGAGAAGCGTTGGCGGTACACGTACGCAGGCGCAGTCAGACGCGCCGGGAACGCGAATAACGCTTTTCACCCACGCGAGTAAGTGCAGCCATAGCCGCAAGTGAATAACCGCCAGCCGCATCAAAATCCGCTCCCTACCAATTCGCCCCGTGATAACTCGCTCCGTCCAGACGACACACGGAGAGCTCCTGCCTTCACCTACTCCAAAGGACGTGCCGGGGACCGGAGAGAGAACTGCACGAGAGCCGTCCCTGGGCGAGCTGGTGAACATCGTCCTGTCATCTGCAAGCCCCGTGTGAGTGTGTGTGTGTGAGACGGGCCCGTGTCCTTGGGATTAAGTAAAAGTCTGTTTTAAGGATTGCTCTGTGTCTCTGCTCTTGAACCATTGTGTATTGTAAATAATAATAATTAAACCTGTTATTCCTTTGCTTCCCAATTCGATCGCCTTTGTGATTTCTCCATTGACTCAGTGTGATACGAATAAGAACCGCTTGAATCGGGGTCTAGTAAGTGATAACGGCGCGGATCGCGTGTACGCAACCGCTCGGCGTGTCCACACACGTGGTTTGTGCGGGGCTTATCTCCTCGCTTCAGGGCAGCGCGACTATTTAGGTAATAGCGAATTCGGTCCTAATACCCTATTTCGCGCTGTCCGGAAGGGACGTCATAGGTCCCGGGTCGCACTGGTCAAAGACAAGGGGACTAATCCTCCCTTGGTAAGGGGAGAAGGCCGGCGGCGGATCCACAACAATATATATCAATAAATATGTAAAAATATATACACACTTTATAACTCTTCAAAATATTATTACACCAATCTAACATTCCGGCCCAATGGCCTAATGGATAACGCATCAGACTCCCAAACTGGGGATTGTGTGTTCAAATCCCATCTGGTTTGAATATTTTTTCCCCATACTTTTTCAGGTCTTTTATATCATCTTGAATAAAGTCTTGTACAGTGAACAAATGCATTTTCTTCGTATTTAAAATGTATCTTGGGGAAAATGCCAGGGGCATAGAAAATGCCCCTTTATATAAGGGTATGTGCCATGTGGCAAAGTATAGAAAAGAAGGGGCATTCCATAGCTTGTAGAAAATGCCAAACAATACAAAATAAGGGGCATTCAAAAAATCTCGTGTGCATGCTGGACTACCCTTGTGTTCTGAGGAGGAACCAAGTAATGCTCTTGAAAAGTTAATATAAAGGGGTGCCCTACATCTAGCAAATAAAATGCATTTACTTCTTCATGCAGGTGTATGAATCAAATTGGCTGGTGGGGGGGGGGGGGGGGGGGGAGGGGACCTCAATAAAAAAGTTGTGGACGGATTTGGACGAAACTTGGTGGACATGTTGGTTGTCTGACAAGGACGATTCGATTCAATTCAATTTTGGTGAAGATCTGAATATGCATTCACATATGAGAGTTATTTAATTTTTAAGTGATTCTTCACCATTGGAAGATCGGGTGAAAAGCGACATATAATATGATATTTAAAAAACGTTATGGACGAGTCATGAATAAACTTAGTGGATGAGTTGGTTCGATGACAAGAACAAGCTGATTAGATTTTGGTTCAGGTCCGAATCCAGATCCGGCCTATCAGTGGGATACAAAACGTAAACTGTTCACCAGGCGGAGGTATGTGCTCTACTGAGTGCCGTTCTAGTTACACTCTGTGCTCTTTGCACATCAAGTGCAGCGAATTTCACCTCCCTGCACCTTGTATTTATTGTTTTTTGTTTTTTTAACGTTTCTGTACACCGCCCTTGAGGCTCAGTTTGCAAGACACCATCTACAATTCCAATAGAAGAGACATAATTACTCTTTTATGGAAAACGTTTTTCGAGTTTGTTTAATCCTCAAAAATAGAACGTAGTGAGCACACATTCATGCTAAAGATTGGCCTTTAAAACCTACCCTTATGAAGGGAGACAGACATCTGTACAAACACACAAACTGACATTGTGTTTTATATGGTAGATGTCTCTGATGTATGATGATGTACTAAAGTAATGGTATGTTTTCAATATTGATAATTACTAAGTAATCGTAGTAATGATAGGACACTTGAAATATTGCATCTTTGATTATATTGCATTCTGGGTCACATGATTTTCCATTTTTTTTGGTCACTGTTTCATTAAGTTTATTATGAATATGCAAATTTTTAGTTTGCCTGTTGGCTTGCATATCATTATAACTTCGTGCTCTTGAATACAAAGCTCTCTCACAATCCACATCATCAAATAGATAAAGTTTATATTTATAACGTCTGCCTATGGGATGCACCTGTGTAGATGCTTGCTGTGTGCAAGCATGCCCCACTGGTAGCATTATGTGCCAATAACTTGATTTTGAAAGTTGTATAATATTATGGGATAATAAAGCAATCCGCACCTTGATGGAGTACTGCTCTCCCCTTTGGGCTGGCTCCCCTGCCTCAAATCCTGCTCAGCTTGACGCTGTGAAAACCAAGGCCTTCAAGATCATGAGAATCTCCCGCGATGAGCCTGTCACTTTGCCACCGCAATCAGGTCGGTGGCCTCTCTGTCTTCTACAGCCTCCTTTCTGGCCTTGCACCGTCTGCTCTTTCCGTCCCACCACACTACCCACGGGTTTCTCCAAGGCACACACCATCTTCTGGTAAAACTACCTAAATCTAGGAACACAGCTAACCTCCACTCATTTGCTCCTCTTTTTTCCTGCCTGTGTGACCAACTCCACATCCTCTTCAATATCATTAATCCCTCCATGTCTCCAAGACAGGGGTTCACCACCATCTCAGATCATCCCCAATCTAAACCATACACAAAGAAATTACATGCAGGAGGAAGCCATTCGGCCCTCCTGAGAGTTTCCTTCTCTATCCATCTTGTCCACCCCAAATGCCCCTTTCTGCCCCCATTGGTTGGCCAAGTCTCCCTCTGTCTTGGCCTTCAACTATGCTCTTAGTGTCCAAGTCTCCCCTCCTCCCACTCTCTCTACTGTTCTTTTGGCCCTGTTATGTCCTGATCCGTTCAGTGCTCTTCCACAAGCCTTGACTATACATTTAAATATATATATATATACTAAACCCATTATATGTGCAGTATTGCATTTCCCTAATGTAGGCACCAGCCCAAACTATAATAATAATCAGTGCAATGGAACATCAACGCTAACGACCGTTTCACTGTACCAATTGCAATGTGCAGTCAACTCATTTTAGCCAAAAAAAAAAAACAGCCAACCATAACTTTTTACTTCCATTTTCAAAATTGTTCCAAATGATGAAATTTCATATACAGATCAATTTTCAACAATCACATAATCACAATGTGTGTGTGTGTGCCACAACTCAATCGTCAGCTAATTGACCGACTTGTTTAACCACCACTGTGGAGGGGCAGACCACAACCAAAATCGCAATCAAGTTCTCATCGTTACAAACATGCTCAATAAAAACTTTGCCATTTGAACGGTTTAATTTTGTAAGACATGAAAAATATCAACCAGAGACCCTGAATCCAACAACAGATTAAAACGATTCATCAAAAGGCAGTGCTTTACCTGACAGGCCTGTGCCATATGTAGAGAAAATATTTATCAACAGTATTGGCGAGCGTTCTTATTCTTCACTGCATCCAGCGTTCTTCACGTGGAAAACATGCACAATTATCATAACAATATTGTGCAGTTTTGGGGTAAGAGGTTACAGTTGAACTGCAAAATTCACTTGCAGAGTGTATGGGGCTCTGAAATTTTCAGAGAATAGAATATAGACAGGTGTAAGATATAATATAATAAAATGAAAATGATATAAATAAAAATAAAATAATATATAAATAATAATATAAATAATAAAATAATATAATATATAAATAATAGAAAATATATATATTATAATAATATTATAAATATATAAATATTATAAATATATAATATTATAAATATATAACTTATATAATATGAATATATAAAATATATAAAATAAAATAATAAAATAATAATAATATAAACAATAAAATAAATAATATAAAATAATAATATAAATAATATATAATAATAAAATAATAATATAAATAATAATAATAATAAAATAATATAAATAAAAATAAAAATGAAATAATATAATAAAATGAAAGTGACTAAAATATTTTACTGCCTATTCCGGAATTTTCTCAGCTGATGATACAAGTAAAAACAAAATATTGGAATAATCGCCCGGTTGTCCAAGTTGCCCGGTTCGAATCTGGCGAGTCACTTCAATGCGACCATAACGGTCGACTGCTTCGGAGTTTTCTCCGCCAGATTACGCGCCGAATATTACGATACCATACGGATTGGATGTCCGAATTGACCTCGTGTTACACGAATCAGCACCAGTCTCATAACCAATCAGGCCGAGTGAGCTCGAGAAAAGTGCCGATGTCCGAGTGTGTCTGGGTTTACGAACCGTGGCCAAACAATCCCTTAAGGGGTCGTCCTTAATCACCCAGGAAAACCACGACAGTCAGAATTCACCACGAGACCAGGTATATTTAATGGCAAATGCCACGGGAAAGGAAACACAAGGAAGGAATACAGTACGTAACTCGGTAAGAGCACATACCTCCGTCAGGCTGAACAGTTTACGTTTTGTATCCCACTGATAGGCCGGATCTGGATTCTGACCTGAACAAAAATTGAATCGGCTTGTCAACGAGTTTTCATCCAACTCATCCACCCAGTTTTGTCATAATCCATCCAAGACTTTTTAAAATATCATGCTACATATCATTTTTGGCCTCATCTCTCAACAGTGAAGAATTACTTCAGAAATGAAATAATTCTCTTATCCGGATCTTCACCAATATCTAATCAATTCATCCTTGTCACCTGTCCACCACGTTTCATTTGAATCCATCCATAACCATTTGAGATATCCTGCTGTACAGTATATTGTGTTTATCCCGATCACCCAATGATGAAAAATAACTGAAAGGATGGAAGGATGAAGGTGAGAAGGATGAAGGGGAGCGGAGAGAATGGACACGCCAGAGCTCCCGGAGTGCAGAGAGGACAAAACGTGAGGAAGAGGTGGATGCACCCGTGTTTGGATTCACTCTTCGCTTTGGACTTGGCTCGTTTTTCACGTGTTTAGTGCTCTCTTCTGGTTGCCAGACTCCCTCTCGGTGCACGTGTGCACGGCACTCACTTTCTGCACGAGATCAAGACGTGCTGACTCCACGTGTCCCTGGCACTCTTCCCTGCACAGTTCCCGACACTTCTCACCTGCTCGTGTTGAGGACTGCCATTTTCCGGCCTGGTGTTCGTTGGTGGGGTCGAGACAAAAAGCATCGCGAGAAGAAGCATCGGGTAACCTTGTAACCATTTTGCAAAAGGTTCCAACGTTCGTTTTCC
>NC_136271.1:81001479-81016479 GCF_964187855.1 Myxine glutinosa | reverse complement strand
CCTCTCCTTGGATGTTCTCTATGTTCTCTTGGTCCAATCACTTCTCTCCACCGACAACTCAACGCAACCAACGCAACCACTCAACGCAACCACTGACCACCACTGATGACCAACTAACGACCAACTCTGACCAAAACCACACAACTCAGCTCTTCTCTTGTCATGGACCTCTCTACGCAGCTTCTTGCGCGCGCGCCTTTATAGCGCCTCCCGCGATTAAGCCGCCGGCCTTCAGGACACGCCCATCGGTGTGCTCACCTCCGCCATGGTTGGTCGCGCGACCCTCTGGCTCCGCCCTTGATGACGACGGGCGGGCACGCCTTTCTTCCCCGACCCGAGCACATGTTCAATGGCGGCTTTGGGGCGAAAACAACCCGCAGCTGTAACAAACTGGCAAACTGCCCAGTGCAGTTGGCAATGGAGACTTGGAGGGGATGCAGCTGGAAATTGAGGCTTGGCAATGGAAGTTTTGGGAGTGGGAATGGGGAATGAAGGGAAGCTATCATATTTCACTTGGTGCAATGGAGTGTCATTTTAATGGAAGACAAGGCCTTACCCTAAAACACATAATAAGGATATAAACTACTGAACAGGGATATTATGGTGTCCTTCATGTATGCTTTATGGAATTAACGACCGGAACGCCCATTGACCTTTATACAACAGACTGGAGCAAGGAGGGCTCAAAATAAAGCAATAATTCATAACAATTTACAATACAATACAACACAATAAAAAAACTCAATCCTCATTTCCGCAACAATATATACACACATACAGTCACGTGAAAAGGTAAGTACACCCCATGTAAAGTTTTGACTTTTTCGACATATTTCAACATATTTCAACATACAGCTATTTGATCTTCATTTCAACAATATTCATAGACAAAGGTGATATAATATAACAAATATCATGAAACATTTACATTTTGTAGTCCATTGTATAATTTAAATAAACATAAATGCAAATTTCGCATGTGGAAAAAGTAATTACACCCTTGGCTCTAATAGGTGGTATTGCCCCCTTTGGCAGAAACAACCTCAAGTAAGCATTTCTTATAACTGTCTACCAGTCTCTGACATTGACTGGGAGAATCTTTTGCCCACTTCTCCATGCAGAATTCTTTCAGCTGTGCGATGTTTGAGGGGTTTCTTGCATGCACAGCTCGTTTCAAATCCCCCCACAACATCTCGATGGGATTTAGCTCCGGGCTTTGACTTGGCCATTCCAGAACCCTCCATTTCTTTCTTTTCAGCCATTCCTTGGTGGATTTACTGGTATGTTTAGGGTCATTGTCATGTTGCAAGGTCCACCTTCGGTTGAGCTTCAACTCTCCGACAGATGGCCTCACAGTATCCTCAAGCACACTCTGGTACAATGAAGAATTCATAGTGGATTCTATGATGGTGAGCTGCCCAGGCCCTGATGCAGCAAAGCTGCCCCAAACCATAATATTTCCACCACCATGCTTTACAGTTGGTATCAGGTTCTTGTGGTCAAATGCTGTCTATGGTTTTCGCCAAACATGTCTTCTGGTACTGTGGCCAAATAGCTCGACCTTTGACTCATCTGTCCAGAGCACATTGTTCCAGAAGTGCTGGTCTTTGCCGAGATGTTCATTGGCAAACTTTAGTCTTGCCCTGGTGTTCTTTCTGGACAGCAAAGGTTTCCTCCTGGCACACCTCCCATGTAGATCAAATTTTTGCAGCCTCTTTCTAATGGTAGACTCGTGCACTTTGACATCAACAGTGGCAAGAGCTATCTGGAGGTCCCGTGATGACATTCTGGGGTTCTTCGAGACTTTTTTCAGCATCTTGCGGTCTGCTCTCGGGCTGAACTTGCTGGGGCGGCCTGGCCTGAACAAGTTGGCAGTTGTTTGGAATCTTCTCCACTTGTAGATGATCTTCCGCACAGTTGAATGATTGATTTCAAATTGTTTGGAGATCTTTTTAAATCCCTTCCCAGACTCGGAGGCATCGCTAACCTTCTTTCGGAAGGCCTCAGAGAGCTCTTTTGATCTAGGCATGGTGACACCGCACACTTCAACAACAAAGTGCAAACCAAACTAAATGTCTGAGGTTTAAATAAGACAGGTTCCTCCAAGATCCTCTGACGATGTTCTAATCATTTGCACCTGAGCTGGTGCACCTGATTCTAATTTTAGGTATTTGAAATAGTGATAAATGTCGGGGTGTACTTACTTTTTCCACATGCAAGATTTGCATTTATGTTTAATTAAATTAAACTATTATGGTTTTCCACCGCCCTTCCTTCCCTTACCAAGGGGAGATTAGGCCCCTTGTTCTTTCTGGGCCGGCGTAACCGAGATTGGAAACGCCCCTTCCAGGCAAACGCAAGGTAGGGTTTCGGGACAAGTCTCGCACGTACCTAAATACCTGCGTCGCCGTGGAAGCGGGGAATCAAGCCTCGCACGAGCCACGTGTAATTTGGGTACACCGAGCGGATTGCGTACCACGTGGTCCATGCAGTTCCCATTAGTATTGGAACCCGATTAGAGCGGTTCTATTCGTACCATGCTTAGGCAATGATGGAAAACACGAGACGGTCGAATAAAAGAATAACAGGATTTAATTACTATTTACACTTATATGTACAATTCGTTAGAAGACAGAGATACAGAGCAGCCTTATACAGTCTTATGCTTATTGCCAGACACGGGCCCGATCACACTCACAAAGGGGAAATGCAGGCAGGATGACATTCACGTGCTGCCTTGGTCGTCCAGGAACGGCATCGCCGCCCGGCGTGGCTCTCCACGGTCACAGCACGTCCCGCGATGAAGGCAAGCAGGTGGTGGAAGGGATCCTCGTAGCGCGTCTCTCGAACAAAGGGGCAGATGAGGCAGGAAGGTGGGAGGGAATGTACGCGTCTCTCGGCGGCTTTCCACAGCGTGTTGAGTCACCAGCGCGCTATCACTCACGTAACCCACTAGAGGCTCGGCCTCAAGCTCAACTGAGCATCCACTTTAATACGAGCGCTTATACTTGGTTCATGCGCATCTTTTCTCCGAACTCGTAACTCTCATCAATACGCGCCTCTTCAATAGCTCAATGCACAAGCTCACCTCTCCCCGAACTGCTCGCTGCCCGAACTCAACTGCTCTCTCTCGTGGGGCTTTGCGCAAAGGGTTGTGTGGACACGCCCTGAGCCCTCTCGAACGTTCCAACCACGCCCTGTGACGCATTGCCGCAGCCACTCCCTGTGAGCCCTGATTGGCGGCTTGCGCTTACCATCAGCTTCTTCGCCGCCCTCATTCGGTCCCGACTCGACCTGCCAGGCCTGCCTCGTGTTAATTCGCGCCAAAAAGCCAAAGGCAGCACAAGGAGGCGTAGGGAAATGGAGGCAATGAAAGGACCTACTCTCATTATTCTAATCAACGCAAAACTAACACAGGAAAAGGACTATGCTCACAAATACTAAGAGATAACTGCACTATCGCGAGGCTACATGTTGTAATGTGTGACTAACTATGAGGGGGAAATTTAACCTTTATTGTACAAAACTCAAAAGTGCAACAATACAATGGACTACAAAATGTAAATGTTTCATGATATTTGTTATATTATATCACCTTTGTCTATCAATATTGTTGAAATGAAGATCAAATAGCTGTATGTTGAAATATGTTGAAAAAGTCAAAACTTTACATGGGGTGTACTTACTTTTTCACGTGACTGTATATATATATATATATACCTGCGCATTGCTTATATATACATATTTGTACTTACTTTTTCCACATGCTTAATTTGCATTCATGTTTATTTAAATTATACAATGGACTACAAAATGTAAATGTTTCATGATATTTGTTATATTATATCACCTTTATCTATCAATATTGTTGAAATGAAGATCAAATCGCTGTATGTTGAAATATGTTGAAAAAGTCAAAACTTCCATGGGGTGTACTTACTTTTTCACGTGACTGCACATGAATCTATCTTGACGAAGATATTTCATTGTTTACCCCACAAACGTAACAATATATATATATTATATATATATATATATATATATATATATATATATATATATATATATATATATATATACATATATATATATATATATATATATATATATATATATATATATATATATATATATATATATATATATATATATAATATATATACATATATATTGTTACGGACGCGGTTAAGATGTTATTTTGACCGAGCGGTGGTGTAACCGCGGCCGAACAGTTAGTCCCCGACTAACCCGATTCAACCCCAAACGTTGGCTGTATCGCACCGCAGCTGCTCAATATGGAAAACTCTAAAGCGACAGAATGCAAAGAGGAAGAAGATGTACAGAAGAGTAACTGGGGTTATTATTTACACATATAATCAAGAAGAAAGCAGTCACGTTTATTTACAGGCACATGAGACGCAGGTGACACAGTGAAATCCTTAGCTTATACAAGCTTAATTAACCCAGGGACAGAACAACAAGGACCGACTCACGCGGGGAATGATGATAGGACTGGCGGGAGATGGATGGCTGGCGGGATAGGGAGGTCCAACTGGTCCTGCAGCACGATCGACTCGTGAGGCAGCCGCCGCTCCTTCGCGGCCCTGCTCCAAACTGCCGTCCAGGCCTCACGCTGCTGTGGCTGCAGTTTCGGTGGCTCCAGCTGCAGTAAATGCAGTTTCGGTGGCTCGAGCTGCAGTAAATGCAGTTTCGGTGGCTCGAGCTGCAGTAAATGCAGTTTCGGTGGCTCGAGCTGCAGTAAATGCAGTTTCGGTGGCTCGAGCTGCAGTAAGTGCAGTTTCGGTGGCTCGAGCTGCAGTAAGTGCAGTTTCGGTGGCTCGAGCTGCAGCTCAACTCTGGACTTCTCTCGGACTCAACTCAAAGCGCCTCTCTTGGACCCAACTGCTTGGACTCCCTCTCGTCTCTCTGTAAAAGCTCATCTCTTCGGGAAACGCCCTGCCGTGGGTTATATAGGCCCCGCCCCTCAACCTTTGCGAACCTCCCCGATCGCTCTTCCTCCGCCCTCTCTAGCCAAACCCCTGGCTCATGGTTGGTCGAGTGGGGCTGGCTCACTCCTCCCCTCTATGACGAGGTGGAGACACGCCTTTATTCTCCGACCCTGCCTCGTGGTCAATGGCGGCAATTGGAGGGGAGGTAACTGGCAATGGCACTCGAGGCCTGGCAATGACGAAAGGGGAAATGAATGTTTTGGGAATGGGAATGAAGGGAATCTATCTCTTTCACTGGTGCAATGGAGTATTTCAATTAATGGGAGACACAGCCTTACCCTAAAACACATAATAAGATATAACTATCGAACAGGGGTATTCTATGATGGGCTGACGTGCATGCTCTTGGACTAATTATGGGACGCCCTTTGACCTTTACACAGCTCCGGAGGCAGGAGTCGCAGAATAAACAATATTCATCACCAATTTACCACAATACAACACAATCAAAAAAATGCAATCCTCATATCCGCAACACTGCACCCTCCTCCTCTTAGGCACGTCCCGGGCCTACAACTTTTATTTAGTGTGACACGCAGGTGTAGTTCCCTCTACTTTTAACCTGACCCTGAGTGCGACAGTTTTAAAACATAAATAAATATGTCCCGCTGCTCCATTGCACCCTGCCTAACAGACTCACGCCCACAGTTAACCGAATTGCGGAATGGTCTTCAAACTACACACTGATGGTGGGGAGCATTATTTACAGTTGACACTACTTTTATTTACAAGACTAACCCAGGACCTGTGATTGTTCTTTCTGGGGGGAGACAGTCTGCTCTGCATCGACGCACCATGAAAGCACCCAAAAACGCACCAATACACCCCCAAGCACCAATCGGTGCAGTCATCACTGTTCATCAATGTTCAATAATAAAAATAACCAAACAACCCCTAACCCTGCAGGTGATCTCTTGCTCTTCGGCTCCCTCTGCTGGCTATTATTATCTCTTCCAGTTGTTGTCATTTTTCTTCGCTTTCTTACTGGCGGCCTATTCGAACTGAAAAATGCACCCAATGTGTCCTTTTTATTTTCTTTATTTATGGCCCACAGGGCCGACTACGTGTGGTTCACCTGTGGGGCATCGGTGCCCTGTGGCCAAGGTCCGCCAGCAAGATTTCGGGCCCTCATGGCCGGTTCCAGCAGAGGGGCCATGCCCCAACCCATGGGGTCCATCAGTGGTGCTCGGCCACAGGCATGTGGTCCATAATGTGGTGCATCGATGCAGACAGCTGGTTCTGAGAGTTCCGGGCGCACAATGGCCGACTCACGCACGCTCCCCTCGGCGCCCAATGGCGCACAGGTCATGTGGGAGACAAAAGGGGGAAGACAAATGAGCGAGGGGTAAGGTCACAAGGGTACACATCAATAAGGCAATGCAAGGCGAAATGCGTACGGAGGGCGAAATGAGAAAGCTCGTCCCTACCGTACGTCACCCCCCTGTCACCTACACTACCCTTGCCCTTACCCCATATGTACAACAATCGACACCTTTACAAATTCGTCGCTAATGTCTCGTCTTCCCATATTTCCCTTCTACACCAAATTCATCTCCACAATCCCTCGACTTCAAAATTTGCCATCACCCAATTCATCATCAATCTTCATAAGGAGGAAGAGATGGAACACAAAGCACAATGTCACACCCACGTCATGATGCGTCTCACAATCCAAAACATTTGCATCATAAAAATAACAAAACATGGCATGGTGTGGAGTTACGTCACCTCAGGTGAGTGGATGCAGATGGTGCGAGGAGACTCCAATCCTAACTATCCTCTACATGACATTAACACACTTTACACTACCCGGGGTCTTTCCCTGCCAATCCATTGGCCAACTTACACTATGGGTTCTAAAAACCAATTCCCATTGACCAAACTGTGGTGCTGCTCAATTTGGGGTCTCACTCCCCCGATTCATCTCCCGGTGCCCTTGCACAATTTCTGGGCTGTGACGTGTAGCTCTCCCAGCAGGTCTACCCACCTGAACACCTCCACCACTGCAGTTGCCACCCGAGCTTACCTAGCTCCTCACCCTAACCTAACTAACTGGGGAAGGCCCCTCCTGGCTCTGTCACCCCACTCGGTGCCCTCTGGCACTGGGCTACCCGGTCCGTCCTCCGGATCCTCGGGCCCCATCCACAACAACTACCGGCTCCCAGAGCCCACCTGCGGCCTCACCTGGCCGACATCCTCACAGTGGTGGAGTGCCCAAACCAACTACACACACTAACAGGCTACACGCCCAGCCATTTCCACAACACAAATGCACCCATCCAAATACCATTCTCTCACCCGCACCACAGATGCCAATATCCAACCACAATTTACCTATACCCTCTACCTAACACTTATACTACCCGCCCCGGGTATCCGTGATGGGGGTCCACTCTTCCCCCATTCACACCTTCGCACCATCCACTCCACTCCATAATTTCCACCATACTCACTCCATGACCATCCATTCCAATACTCCAGATATTCCACACTACCATTTATTCCACATAGCCACATACACCTGTTGTTGCACACCTGTGCAATCACCTGGTGCCACCTGCACCCTCCTCCGCTTCCTGGACCATTTGTTCAACACCACACGCAATCACCACGACTCCCTACTACACTGCTCCATCCACCTGTTCAGTTGCACACCTGTGCAATCACACCTGTTCAATCACAATACAGTTCTATACACCTCCAACACTCACACGGCATCATCTGAACTACCTGTTGCCCTGCTAACTTAGTGCTCCCCGTCTTCCCTTTAAACTAAGCACATACCACGTCATTATAATCCACACTAATCTACCTGCGTCCCCACTACAGGTATCCTTGTCACCAACTAATCTTAACGTTACCTAATGTCATCTTCGCTATATCTCTACACACGATATCCTAACCCAACCGGGCTAGTTTTCACTGCCAGACACCCCATAACTAGTGCTCCTTTGCCCCCCCCCCCCCTCTGTGAGGGATGGTGGATTGGCTATCCCACCACATCGGGGAGGTCCCACTATCAATTTTGCTCACCAAATTTCAACCAATCAAAAATTTTGCCAATCATCTGCCAATCACTACCATTACCAATCATCACTCTGCCAATCCTTTGCCAATCATCAAATTTTGCCTTTTTCTAATTTTGGGTCCAAAACACTAACCACATCACCCGTCTACTTATTAGATCCTCTCGGTGCGCCAATTCACGTCTACAGCCCGGCTTCGTAAAGCCGAGCAATGAACGCGGGTTCTTTGGTGCCGGCGGCTGGATGCGTCCGGCACTCGGTGCAGGGACGGGGGCTTACCCGTGCCGAGATCCCACGCACCACCTCGGCGCGGAGCCATCCAATTGCCCGATCTCGACCTGCCGGAACGTCTCAATAAAAAGTGGTCGCCATGACGACCCTTCCTATCGGGCTGCCCGCTCCGCCTAGTGGAGCATGGACGTGGCCGTTCCAAGCGAGGCCCAGCATGGATCGCGTACGGCGGTCCTTTCGAACCCGCCGTGGCTCGGATCCCCGCTGGTCCTCGCGGCACGCGAAACTGCCCGACGCGCACCGAGGGCCCGATTCGGCTAACTGTCGTTCTAACCACTAACCCGGTTACCGTCGGTGCCTCACCTGCATGCTTACACGCATACGCTACCCCTTTCTTGCTCATACATCCAGCCGTTTCCCTGCTCTTGGTCATTGCACCTTCTCTTACACACCCAGGTACACTCATTCCACTCACAGACTTGGTCACACACCTGACCACCGAACACCTTTGCACACACTCGTCGCTCGCACACCTCACCAACACACCTCTTCGCGCCCCCTTCTCGGTCACCTCCTCTGTGACTATCACAGGTGTGCTCTCACTCGCACACCCAACCACGTGCCTCACGACCAACTCAAGTGTGCATTCCCACACACGCTCTACCATTCCAGGTGTGCATCCTTCCATTCCAGGTGTACATCCTCGCTCACCTGTCACAACCAACTCACGCTCCGTGTCACTCTCACTACTTTCACCACCACTCTTGACAGCGCACTCACCCTTACTCTCGACAGCGCACTCTTTCCTCATGCCCCTGTCCGTTACCCACCTTTCTCGCGCATCCTCTTGCGCACACTCTTTCTTTACTTCCTCCGTAACACTCACCACAGGCGTGCATGCTTCCGTTACATCCTCTGTAACACTTCTCACTACGCGCTTCCATGTGCTCCCTCGCACACGCGCCACGACCGACCCACTCCCGACAGCACCCTCACTCCTCGGCGCGCACTTTTTCCTCACACACCCCATGGTCGGACATTCTCGCACACCTCTTTTTTCGCACACCAGACCTGTCGCACACTTCACCAACGGCCTCTCACGAACACCCAGGTCTAAATCAACCCCCAAGCCGACTGAAGCTCCCCTCACATCATATACATTTCCGAATATATCGCCACTCACCTTGGCACCTCTTCGTCGCACCTCTTCTGCCACCTGCAAACTCTTTATTTGGTTAGCGAGCACATCATTATGAGTTGTATCATTATTACATTTATATATATACATATATATATACACATATATATATATATACATATATACATATATACATATATATATATACATATATATATATATACATATATATATATATACATATATATATATATACATATTGTTACAGACGCGGCTTTTAGATGTTATATGGACCGAGCGGTGGTGTATTTAACCGCGTCCGAACAGTTACTCCCCGATTAAAACCCGATTTCACCCGACGTTGACCAGATCGCCCCACGGATATTCAATCGGGAAATCTCTAAAGCGATCGCAAGAGAATGAAAAAGAAGAAGAAGAATACGGAGGAAGAACAGATTTATTATACACACACAAGCAATATTTTAGAGCGACCAATATTATTTACAGCAATAGATGGAAAAGAGCAGTCACACAGTGCATTGTTAACTTATTCTATTTCATTTACTTAATCCCCAAGACAACGAGTAGGACAGGACGTTCACACTCACACGGTGGATATTGCAGGAAGGAATAGCTGAGGTGGACGCGTGGAGGAAGGCAAGGTCGGAGGCCGCAGCACCCCTCGCGGTTTTGGCGGGAAAACCTCCGTCGCGTATCCGCGGCCGTCACGCGCTGGCTCGGCACACCTGCTCCTCTTCCTGGGGTGGAGCCGTCTCCCTCCGTTCAGCGCGTCTCTCCAACGGCAGGGGATATTGCATGCAGGCAGGCAGGTAGGTATTGCGGTGGATTGCGCTCCTCTTCCAGGTCATCCCCCAGCGTATCTCTCAAGCCCTCTCCTTGGTGCAGCCTCGTTGCTCCTCTCCAGTCATCTCTCATCTGGACTCGTAATGCAGTCCCCTGCAGTCGCTTTTATCACCTCCGGCGGAATTAAGCCGCCGACTCCGAGGGCGCGCCTACCGGGTCACTCACCGCGGTGTTGATTGGCTGTTAGGGCTGGTTCACTCCTTGCTTCTTATGACGAGGTGGAGACACGCCTTTCTTCCCCAACCTTACCTCGTGGCCAATGGTGGTTTGAAGAAAACCAGCCAAAATGCGGAAGGCAATTGGAAGGGAGGTTTTGGGGAAATTGGAAGGGCCTACGCTTATTTTGTTTGATACAATGCAAAGTCAATCTAGTGGAAAACACATACTTAGCCTACATGGAATAAGGAAATACACTATTTAAAAGATATATCGTGACCTGCGTGTATGTTCTATGAAATTAATTAGGAGGACGGCTGCGACCATTATTTACATTACCAGGATGTTACCATACCAAAACCATACTCTTCACATCCGTTACCCTTCCTCCAAAATTGTTACACTCCTCAAAACCCGTTACACTTCTCAAAACCCGTTACACTTCTCAAAATCGTTACACTGCACCCTCCTTTCTTCAGGCACGTCCTCGGGCCTACTAGACTTAACTGAGTGTGACATGTAGGTGTAATTCCCTCTACAATTAACCTGACCCTGAGTGTGACAATTTTAAAACACAAATAAGTATGTCCCCCTATTGCATTGCATCCTGTCTAACAGACTCAAGCCCACAGCTAACCGAATTACGGAATTATTCTGAAACTATACATTTACGGTGGGGAGCATTATTTACAATGACGTGATTTCTTATTTACAACGCAACCCAGGACCTGTGTGTTTTTTTCTTTTCTTTTTAGGGAACAAGAGAAAGAAATTCCTGTTGGGAGGGAGGAGACAGCACGCATTGCATCGATGCACCAGTACCAGTACCAATACCACCAAAGCACCCAAAAGCACCACCAGCACCACAAAGCACCACTCGGTGCGCAGTCACCATGGTTCATAATAAACTCAACAAAACAACTGGTGGTGGTCTTCTCCTTCTCTGCTGGGCCGATGTTCTTCCCGACGTCTTCTGGCTTCATGCGGCCTATTTGGACATACTAAAAAAAAGCACAACTTGTGTCCATTTTTATTTAGGGCCTCAGGGGCCAACTAAGGGTGGTCCACCTGTTTGGCATAGGTGCCACCTTACCGAGGTCCGCAAGCAAGATTCCCTGGCCACTATGGCCGGTTTCCAACAGAGGTGCCCTGCCCCAGAACCTGGGGTCCATCAAGTGGTACTTGGCCGCCGAACAGCGGTCCATAAAGTGGTACATCAACGCAATGCGTGCTGGTTCTGGGAATCTCGGGCGCACAATGGCCACCTCACGCACGCTCCCCTCGGCACCCAATGGCGCACAGGTCATGTGGGAGACAAAAGAAAGACAATTGAGCGAGGGGTAAGGTCACAAGGGTACACGTCAAACAAGGCAATGCAAGGTGAAATGCGTACGGAGGGCGAAGTGAGAAAGCTCGTCCCTACCGTACGTCACCCCCCTGTCACCTACACTACCCTTGCTCTTACCCCATATTTACAAAATCTACCCATTTACAAATTCGTCACTACTGTCACGTCTTCCCCATATTTCCCTTATACCAAATTCGTCACCACAATCCCTCTACTTCAAAATTTGCCATCATCAAATTCATCATCAATCCTCATAAGGAGGCAGAGATGGAACATCAAAGCACAATGTCACACCCACGTCATGATGCGTCTCACAATCCAAACATTTGCATCATAAAAAATAATCAAAACATGGCATGGTGTGGAGTACCTGTCACCTCAGGTGAGTGGATGCAGATGGTGCGAGGAGATCCTTCATCCTACCTATCCTCTAAATGACTTTAACACACTTTACACTACCCGGGGTCTTTCTCCGGCCAAACCATTGGCCCTCTTACACTATGGGTTCTAAAAACCAATTCCCATTGGCCAAACTGTGGTGCTCCTCAATTTTGGGTCTCACTCCCCCGATTCATCTCCCGGTGCTCTAGCACAATTTCTGGGCTGCGACGTGTACCTCTCCCAACAGGTCTACCCACCTGCACACCTCCACCACTGTAGTTGCCACCCGAGCTTACCTAGCTCCTCACCCTAACCTATCTAACTGGGGGCAGCCCCTCTCCTGGCTCTGTCACCCCTTGGTGCCCTCTGGCACTGGGCTACCCGGGTCCGTCCTCCGGATCCTCGGGCCCCATCCACAACAACTACTACCGGCTCCCAGAGCCCACCTGCGGCCTCACCTGGCCGACATCCTTACAGTGGTGGAGCGCCCAACCCAACTACACACACTAACAGGCTACACGCCCAGCCATTTCCACAACACCAACGCACCCATCCACATACCATTCTGTCACCCGCACCACAGATGCCAATATCCAACCACAATTTACCTGTACCCTCTACCTAACACTTACACTACCCGCCCCGGGTATCCGTGATGGGGGTCCACTCTTCCCCCATTCACACCTTCGCACCATCCACTCCACTCCACAATTTCCACCATTCTCACTCCACGACCATCCATTTCACTACTCCATACCATTTATTCCATACAGCCACATACACCTGTTCTTCATTCACCTGTCGTTGCACACCTGTGCAATCATACCTGGTGCCACCTGCACCCTCCTTTCTTCCTGGACCATTTGGTCAACACAACACGCAATCACCACTACTCCCTCATACACTGCTCCACACACCTGTTCAGTTGCACACCTGTGCAATCACACCTGTTCCATTCTCACCCGTTCAATCCTCACACACACGGCATCATCTCAGCTAACTACTCCCCTCTGAAACTTGCGCTTCCCAGTCGTCCCTTTAAACTATTGCGCTCCCACGTCATTATCATCCATACTAATCTACCTGCGTCCCCACTACAGGTATCAGTCACTAACTAACCTTAACGTCACCTAAGGTCATCTTCGCTAGATCCCTATCATTATCCAAGCCCTCCCTGGCTCGTTTTCACTGCCATAAACCCCATAATCTATAGCGCATTTGCCCCCACCTGTGAGGGATGGTGGATTTGCCATCCCACCACATCGGGGGTCTCTCACTACCAATTTCGCTCGTCCAAATCCAACAATTCAAAAATTTTCCATTTACTGCCAATTCTATTCACTTTTCTAAATTTCGTTTCAAATCACTACTATCACTATCACCATCACCCGTCTACTTATTACATCCTCTCGGTGCGCCAATTCACATCACCCGTCTACTTATTACATCCTCTCGGTGCGCCAATTCACATCTACAGCCCGGCTTCGTACAGCCGAGCAATGAACGCGGGTCGTTTTTTTTTTCCAGCGGCTGGATACGTCCCGCATTCGGGGCAGGGACGGAGGCTTACCCGGGCCGAGATCCCATGCACCACTTCGGCGTGGAGCCATCCAATGTCCCGATCTCGACCTGCCGGCACGTCTCAATAGAAAGTGGTCGCCATGACGACCCTTCCTATCGAGCTGCCCGCTCCGCCTTGTGGAGCCCGGACGCGGCCGCTCCACGCGAGGCCCAGCGTGGATCGCGCACGGCGGTCCTTTCGAACCCGCCGTGGCTCGGATCTCCGCTGGTTCTCGCGGCACGCGAAGCCCGGCACGCACCGAGGGCCCGATCCGGCTAAAAGTCGACCTAACCTTTAACCCGGTTACCGTCGACGCTTCACCTGCAGGCTTACATGCATACGCTACCTCTTTCTTGCTCATACATGCAGCCGTTCCCATTCTCCTCGTACCTTTTCTTTCACACCTCGGTACACTCACTCCGCTCACCGACTTGGTCACACACCTGACCACCGAACACTTTGGCACACATTCGTTGCTCGCACACCTCACCAATACACCGCTTCGCGCCCCCTCCTCGGTCACCTCCTTTGTGACAATCACAGGTGTGCTCTCACCCGCACACCCAACCACGTGTCTCACTACCAATTCCAGCGTGCATTCCCACTCACGCTCTACCATTCCAGGTGTGCATCCTTCCATCCCAGGTGTACATCCTCGCTCACCTATCACAACCAGCTCACGCTCCGTTTCACTCTCACTACTCTCACCTCCACTCTCAGTCGCGCACTCACCCTTACTCTTGACAGCATGCGCTTTCCCCATGCACCCGTCCGTTACACACCTTTCTCGCGCATCCTCCCGCGCACACTTCTTCGTTACTTCCTCCGTAACACTCACCACAGGCATGCATTCTCCCTTACTCTTGACAGCATGCGCTTTCCCCATGCACCCGTCCGTTACACACCTTTCTCGCGCGTCCTCCCGCGCACACTTTTTCGTTACTTCCTCCGTAACACTCACCACACCACGCTTCCCTGTGCTCCCTCGCACACGCGCTTTGACCAATTCACTCTTGACGGCACACTCACTCCTCGGCGTGCACTTTTTCCTCACACACCCCATGGTCGGACATTCTCGCACACCCCTTTTTTCGCACACCTGTCCTGTCACACACCTCACCAACGGCCTTTCACGAACACCCGGATCCAAACCAATCCCCAAGCCGACTGAATCTCCCCTCACATCATGTACATTGCCACTCACCTCCGTACCTCGTCGCACCTTCTCTGCCACCTGCAAACTTTTTATTTGGTTAGTGAGCACCGCATCATGATTTGAACACAGA
>NC_136271.1:80881479-80996479 GCF_964187855.1 Myxine glutinosa | reverse complement strand
CATCCGCGACAACAAGCGACCACGTGGTGAGCATGCACGCCGCTACAACGCCCAGTTGGCACCAGAAGTCGCCATCTTAATGGACAATGAGCCAACAGAACCCAGAGATATTGTCCTTAAACTTCATGATGGGGCACTCAAAAGGATAAGTGAGCTGCATGCATCTTATGATGCACTACAGTACCCCATAGTGTTCCCATATGGAACGGATGGCTACACTATCCACCTGGTGGCCAGGACTGCTACTGGAAAAGATGGACAAAAACTCACACAGCTGCAGTACTACAGCTACCAAATCATGGTGGAGGATCCCAGAGCACCCAATTTCCGAGCATTTCCCTCCAGTCATTGGCCTAGCTGTCCACCTCGAGAATGGCCAGCGAGTCTACTTCCATATGGACAATGCCATACAGAGGGCAGAGCGACCACCACCAGCCACTATGCTGACTGCCTTCTTCGACCGCTGCAATCATGACGATTTTGCCAAGACGCTCAAATACCACTGAAAAATTTCTGATATCAATACCCCCAATCCTAGTCATTGTAGGATATAGTCAGAGCGTTCACCTTTAATTAATGCATTTTAAGAATCCTTCCAATTTGCACCCGTCATAGACGGGTATCCTTGCTAGTATACACAGACTTGGCATTTAATATGGAATATTTTTTTTGTGGGGGTGAACTTACTTTTCAAGATGTCTTCGAACCAAAAGTTCATTGGAATTATGTTGAAATTATTCTAGATTTTGTTAATGTGACCTTTAAAAGAAACAAAAACCACATTTGACATTTCGAAACAAATAAATTGATCCTTGAAAGTGATGTAAACTGATATCGAACTCAATTCATGGACAGTACTGTGTTAAACTTCTGTACATTTTCCAGAAGTATCTCTTTATTTTGCACATTAGCCAAAAATTTTTTTAACAGAAACAAAGGTTAAATTACGACTGGGATTACGAACAGTAAAATTACAGTTCAGTACTTCGTGTAACCCCCACGAGCATTCAGGAGAGCACGTACACTTCGAGGCATGCTGTTCACGAGATTTGCCAAGGTTTGGACAGGAATCGCTTGCCATGCAGTGACAATAGCCTGCTGCAATTCACGCACAGAGGTCGGCTGCTGGTCCAAGTGGTCGATTTGACGCATTAATTCTTCCCACAAGTTCTCTATCGGATTCATATCCGGGGACATGGCAGGCCACTCCAAATGCTCTACACCACGGTCAGCAAGAAAGTGTTGGATCATGCAAGCACGATGAGGCCGTGCATTGTCATCTTGGAAGACAAAGTTTCCTCGAAAGGCTGCATGAGCAGATGGAAGCAATGTTTCTTCCAGAATGGCCCTGTACTTGAACTGGTTCAGGTTTCCATTCAGAAGAACCAGGTCAGTTTTGCCCCCTGCATGAAAAGCAGCCCAAACGGTCACCCCACCACCTCCAGCTTGGACTCTTGGCACTATACAATCTTTGTTGTAGGCTTCATGCACTTGTCTGCGCACTCTGACACGGCCATCTTGACGATAGACCAGAAATCTAGACTCGTCACTGAAGATCACATGATTCCAGTGTCCTGGCTGCCATTGACGGTGCTCTCTGGCCCACTGCAATCGGCGCTGGCAGTGTTGTCTGGTCAGGCGTGGCTTTCTCAGGGGACGCCTGGCACGATAGCCTGCTTGAACCAGTCGTTGGTTGACTAGCCTTCTGGATACAGGCACATTTGTCAGTTGCTGCCACTCAGCCCTAAGCCGATTAGCTGACTTGGTACGGCCATTGCGGACTAACCGGTGCAGCTGGCGATCATCCCTCCTTGTGGTTCTGTGGGGACGTCCTGGCCTCGGTATTGGAGTAGGGACACCCCTCTGAGCATTTCGTTTCAGGATCTTTGACACCTGACCTTGAGTGATGCCATACTGCCGAGCAATAGCACGCTCTTTCATGCTGTAATTTCGTAAAGCCACCACTCCATGACAAACAGTATTGTCGAGTTGACGGACCATCTCCAGAGGAAGCGGCAATAACTTTTGGAGACGTGCAGCAGTTGTTTTCCACGAATACAGAACGCAACAACCCTTGTATACCCGACTGTGCAGCCAATCGTCAAATGCACCTGTCCGTACATTTTGCCACGCCACCTGTGATATAATCCTGTTGTTGACTTCTTGCTGCGACAGACAATCAGTGACATGGTTATTTGAACAAATAAATCACCAAAGTGTAAAAGAAACTCACCAGATTGATATACTGATTTAAGAAAGTAAACCCAAGTCAAGAAAAAATATATATTCCATATTAAATGCCAAGTCTGTATATATATATATATATATATATATATATATATATATATATATATATATATATACATATATATATATATGTTAGCCATTAGGGTTTAAACCCCATGACTCAATTCTGCATAACATCTGAAATTATATATCGTGCTTCTGAAAACTGATTTGAACTCAGCTGCAGGCAGAGGCGGGGGGACAAAATGTGGTTTCGAGACTCGAGGTACAGGGTGGATCCTTAGCCCAATAAACAAGTCCTTGAATGTATGTGCCAGACAGTAGATAATATGCTCACCGCCCACGTACAGGGAAAACATGTTGCCAAACGCCTTCTTCACAAAGGGAATAATTAATTATATATCTTTGTAGTTTCTAGTATGTCTCCTAAATCAAGGATGTAACCAACCTTGGAAAGAAATATAGACATTACATATCCTTGATTGTTATTGTATTCAGCACGTGTATCCAATCATTCATCTACCATTTAGCCTAGTGTATGAGAATATTTTCTTCGGCCTGCGCTCGGGTCTGATATGTTTAGATAAAGAGCCAAAAAGGCTCAGCCTATCCTATGCTTACATCTTTTGTCTAAGTTTGGCCTTCTTCAGGAAGGGACGAGGGAAGGTGGGTCTTTATGGCCCAGGTTTTGCTATGTCTTTAGCGCAGATTCTTGTCTGATATTTTGCTATAAATGAAATGCCTTTTTACTTATTTTTCAGCGAGTGTCTTGAGGAATTGCCCGCTGCGTGTTAGGCGGTGCATTCTCGAGCCTTGCTCCACACTGTGTGTTTGTAATCGATTTTATTAAACATTGTTGCTCTGATTCTTCTTCTTCTTCCTTCCCTTGAGGTCTTAGACCGACAATTTTGGTGTCAGAAGTGGGATCATCCAAGTGTGCAGACGAGGTGGACCCTCACGTTCCAGGTCGGGGAGGAGGCCTGCCGGCATCAAATTTGGGTAAGCATTTTTGCACATCGAAATTGAAGCCTCCTGCCTTACTTTGGACGTGTGGACCTCTGTCGGCTGTACTACCTGGCTTGCATTCCGAACCATATTTAGTTTAAACCAGAGCAGCAGTGGGTAATGAATCGATTATACAGGGCGCCCGAGATAAGGAGGGATATCCCTCAGGTAAGCTTCCTGCGTGGGAAGCAGGTAGACCCATATGTGGGTGATAGATAATAGGTGTTAAGTTACTCCGGCGTGAGAACTGCGTTTAAGGTTAGGGATCGGGGGGCGACCCGATCTTAGGACTACCAGGAGGGACTAGCCCAAGAAAGGTAGGACGATGAGTATTTTAAGTTAAGCTACGCACTGGATGTGTTGGAGTGAGCACAGGTATGTTGTGTGCTGAGTGGAAGCGATGCTGCTTTGTCGAGCATGCTTCCAAGGAAGACTTTGGGATGCTAGAGTTGGAAGCGTTTTTGTTTTGTATCTCAAGGGAGATATTGGTTATTTCTTATATGTGGAAATAGAAAATGTTTATGTGATTTTTGGAGAATAAAGGGTCAGTCACATGGTATTTGTGTATAAGGGAATGAATGATCTGTCATTGCAGCGTGTATTTGTGTTTATTGTGTGAGTCATTGAAGTGTGTCATGGATTGACAAGGGGTTCCCCAAATTGCCTACAGGCGTTGGGCAATCCGGATGAGTAAAATTGGCAGGGAATAATGAGTATGTTATGGAGAGCATGTGTAGACAGGGCTTTAAAACAAGTGTTCAATTACATCCCCACATTAACGGCTCTCCAAATGTAGCAAGGGAGAATGGGAGTGAAAGTCAAAAATGATAGGCTGTCAACCGACTGGGTGTTTATTCAACGGCATGGCCGGGGCTTGTATTTGGCCGACTTGGGATGGCAGAATGCGTTGAATGAAGGCAAGAATGACATGTGATGCTGACATGAGTCCAATCGGAAGGATGGATGGTTATGGTTTCACCCGGTCTGTTTATCTGTCTGTCTGTCCGGACACAGAGCTCTTGGGGAGAGCCAGAATGGGTTGGGGTGACCAAGATGAATGTGGACAATATATTAATTGTTTGCCATTGTGAAAATTTGCCCTCGATTTGGGACGAAGACATATGGCATTTGCTGACCGGCTCAGGTCGGCTGGTTTCCTCAGCTCTGGAGGATCAGAGCGGGTGTATATTTCAAGCTGATACTCCTATGACAAATGTTGATACTCCTATGTGATGCGGGGTATGTGTGTGGTGATGGTGTCTGGGGCCTCGGGATTTGCTCCTGCCTATTTGCCGGTCTGTCTGTCTGTCACATTTGACCCTCAGAAAAGGTTTTGTGAAAGGGGTTACACTTGATGGGCCAACTTATAGACAGGAACATGGAATTTGTACAGAATGCAGGCGATAACCCACCTGTGTCTATCTCTGTGTGTGTGTGTCCGTATTTGTCTGGCTTTCTGGCTGTCCATGGAGTCATGTCTCTGAACACTGATTTTGAGGGAGTTGCAGGCGTGATGGAGTTGCAGGTGCGGACCAAAGCGGTGTCCGCGGTATCTACTAGGGGTCGAATGTCACTCCCTCAGTGTCTGCAGACTTGTCGTTCGGCAGTGTCGAAAGACAGGTTCGATTGTCGGTCTGTCTGCTTGATTTTCGGGTCTCACTCTGAGTATATGGCATATACTCTGAGTATATGGTCGTTTTCTGTTTTGTGCTTTAATGGTGGTTGATTTGACTTCCCTGAAAGGGGGACAATAAATATTTGGAGTTAGCTGTTGTCATTTCGGATGTTTGCAGTTGTAATGTGGAGCCAGTCTGTCTGTCCAACTGGGTGTGTCTGACTGCGTCTGCAGATATGGATCAAGGAGGAGCAGTGTCTGCAGGCGTCTGTTATGGTGTCGAATGTCATTCACTGTGTCTGCTGACGTGTCGTGTGACTATGGTGACTATGATGGTGTGTCCTGGCGGGAAGAATCGTGGCAGCCTACAGATTTGAATGGAATGGCCTCTGTGAGACCATCCTGTTAGTACGTTGGGGATTCGTCTGTCTGTCTGTCTGTGAATGGAAATTGAACTGGACTTCGACAGAAGGCAGGTGGGTGGTCACCTGCTGTGAATTGTGGTGGAACATTTGTGACGTCCCCTAATACGAGGGGACGAATTGGTTTGTAAATGTGTTGTGCAGGTACTTTCTCTGTAGGTAGCCAAATTCTACCTGGGATAAGTTCAGGTGGAGAGGGGAGTTGTCTCTGATGCCTTGCTCCACGGGGCAGGAATATTGTTGTCAAGTCTCATGTAACCTTGGTTAACGTATATCTACAGACAAGAGCTGCACTTTATTTTAGTAAGTGACTGGGAAAGTTTGTTTTAAAAGGTGCCAGCGGAGTTGTTTAGAGTTATGGAGGTCACAACTCGCTGGAACCTCTTTGTTTATGTTTGGCTGACTTACATTGGCTAGTATATGGGAAAAGGGGGACTGAAAATGCTTTGATTTTTTCGTGGATTGCCCATTGGGCATGTTTAGGATTTAATAGAGTGGTGGAGTTCTGTGAAATATGATGACGTTGTCTTATGGACACTTTGTGAGTGGCTAGACACGTGCCTGAAAAGGGAAATTGTATTCATAACTCATGTGGGTTGTGTCTGAAGAAAAGGTTTGAAAGGAAGTGTGAAGAAGGTCATGGAAAGTGCAAAGATGATTGGATTGGAAAGTCGAATCAGATGGATTACTTGTCAATGACAGGTGACTGCAGGAATTGATGAGAAAGTGGAGGAAAAGGTTATAAAAGTTAATGGAAAAGACAGGAAATAAAGGAAAGTGGTTAGTTATGGACTGTTGTTTTATGATAAGAAGGTGATTGGGGGCTGGTGAAGATTGGATCACGGCTCTGCAGACGAGGTGAACAGAACTCCACCAGGTATGTGGGAATCACATCAATTAAATTATTGCTCAAAGGGAGGTGATAGAGCAAAATGAAGAAGATTGTCATGTGGACCGCAAGGCTAACCTCCACTCTTGCAGGGAAATGGCTTTGGGAGGCTAGTTGTTGTTTTTGGTAGACTCTAGGTTCTAAAACCTAAGGCAAAATGCATAGGAGGGTAAAGTTGGTGATTGCGGATGGAGATTAGTTAGAGAACTTGGAGACGATTTCGTTATTTTTCAGATAATTTTTCCAGTGGGTTTATACTGGTGTGAAATTCGCGTATCTAGGAAGGAAGGGAAAAAAATGTCCAGGTATTGATAGGATAACAGTGAAATTTTGAAGTGAAGTGAAGGATAACAGTGAAGTGTTAGTGTGTTCGTTGCGATTTTTGGGAATGGCAGGATACTGTCGTACATGGATAATTGACTATGCGTTACTAGCAAAACCTCTGTATGAGGCGACGAAAAACGACCAGCCACGGATGGTGAACTGGACGGACAATCGAATACGCTGCTACGAAGGACTCAAACGAGCCCTGGTAACGGCCCCAACCTTGGGCCTTCCCGATTATAAAAAGGCCTTCACACTTTTCACCCATGCAGTAGGGGGATTCGCACAATCCGTGTTAACTCAGACTCATGGAGATAGGGAACGTCCGGTAGCCTATTTCAGCAAAAAGCTTGATGCGGTAGAACAAGGCTTTCCGCTGTGCTTACAAGCCGTGGCGGCTGCCCGATACGCAGTTGAGTGGACGGCCGACATAGTTATGGGACATCCGGTCCTTTTACAGGTACCGCATTGCGTCCATACGCTACTACAACAGCGAAACACACAGCATCTCACAGCCACTCGACTGATGCAATACGAAACGGCATTAATTATGGCACCCAACGTGACGGTGATGCGGTGTACCGTTCTTAACCCAGCGACACTTTTGCCAACAAAGGAGGAGGGAATCCCGCACGTTTGTACGGACGTGGTGCAGTTAATATCAACAGTAAGGCCTGACTTACAGGACACACCGCTACAGGAAGCCAATCACACCTATTACGTCGATGGTTCAGCCAAACGGGCTTGGGACGGATCCCTGTTATCTGGGTACGCAGTATGCTCGGATACGGAGACGGTCGAAAGCGGCCGCCTCCCGCCCACCTGGTCAGCACAACAAGCTGAACTGTACGCACTCACGAGAGCGTGCGAAGTAAGCGAGGAAAAAGCAGTGACAATTTATACAGACTCGGCATACGCACACGGAGTGGTCCACGACAAAGGGGCCATATGGAAAATGAGAGGGTTCCTCACTTCAGCGGGAGCACTCATTAAAAATGGGGACTTAGTGCGTAATCTGCTTCATAGTATTATGCTTCCACGTGAAATAGCTGTAGTTAAATGCCGAGGTCACCAGCGTACAGACGACGCTGTGGCCCGTGGAAACGCCCGAGCCGACGAAGCAGCAGCACAAGTGGCAAACCAACAGGTTGGGTATAATATGCCAGTAGTTACGCGCAAACAGGGCGCTAAAGCGACCGCCCAGACAGACGTTCCGACATCCGCACCTACAGAGTTCGATGTAATACAATTACAAGCCGCGGCCTCAAACGTAGAACATCAAGATTGGATTAAATTGGGAGCTCAGCGCCCCGCGGAAGGACAAATGTGGACGATTAATGACAAACCCGTGGCACCGCGAGCTTTATTGCCATGGTTGGCACGCATGGCGCATCAAAATGGCCATGTGTGCCATAGGGGGGTGATGAGGCAGGTCACTTCCACCTGGGCAGCACCAGGCCTTTCGGCTGCGGTTACCATGGTCTGTCGCTCGTGCGCTATATGTCAACGGCATCGGCGCCAGTGGATACGGCAGCACTTGAATTACCTATCATGGATGACATGCTTCTAAAGTTTTGCATAGGTCTATCCCATGTGGCGCGCAGCATACATGAACGTGTTCGGGAGGCCCTGCCGGAGCCAGCAAGCAAGCCTATCCACACCTTCGAGGCAGGAGATTACGTGCTGGTGAAGCATTTCACCCGTAAGACTGCGCTCAAACCAAGGTGGACGGGGCCATACCAAGTTCTTCTGATCACACCAACAGCGGTGTTTTGTGAGGGCAAGTCGTCCTGGGTACATGCCACACATTGTAAGTTGGCCATACCCACAAACACAGACACCTCAAACGCACCACCACAGATCGAGGATGCTGCACCACCGCCTGTTAGGGGTGGCAATCACACTTAGTTTAATATACCGCTTTGCCAGCACTGGGGACATGAGGGCATGGGCGAACACGGAGACATATGCATATGGCGACCAAACCGTTAAGGTCTACCGGCAGAGAGTTATCTGGGGTCAGAGGATAAATATACCCTGCTGCCATGTGAAGGAAGACGTATGGACACGGATAATGTGGAGGGCGTTGTACACAGACTCACATGGAAGGAAGACAGGTTTTGCTGCCCTCAGTCGTCTGAAGCAAGCGCCACGACAAGGCAGCGCACCAATAGTAAACATGGCCAGGCCAGGTTACAAATGGGGAAAGGACTCGAACAATTTAACCACGCATGTATTACTGAACAGCGGCACTACTCTGATACTACAATGTGAATTCATGACGTCACAGACCCCCTACGACTATAGGCCACCATGCATCTCATACATATTAATTCCGCACCGACGGATCGAAAGCAGGAAAAAGCCAAAGGAAAATACGTATTGGACAGTGACCCGTGCAATGGCGAAGGTACAGAACCGATCACGTTGTTGGATGTGCATGCATTTTCCTCACACCAGTACGACAGGGATAGAAATGGTAGTGCTGCCCCTGTCCCTACGAGATATGTGCTCAGGACCCTTGCGTACCCCATGTCTGACCACAACCTTGGAACTGATAGGCCCAAAATCCCCAGCAGTGTGTTCCCGGGAGTTTCGATATACCCCACCCATTAAGCAGGCTTTGTTAGACAAACCACCTGATCCAGTCTGGGTGACAGAGCAAAAGGGACGGGTGTGTCTTATAGGAAAGGGACACGTTCAGATGGGAACCTCGGAATGTACCCATACCCTGCCATCCGACACCAGAGGGAGAGAAAAGGGAGGCCCCCTTGTAATAACCATAGATGACCAAGCCCAGCATAACGTAACCAAGCTAACCATATCTTGGGGAACACCAAGCGCCACCCGCGTTGAGATCGGTAAATGCATGGCCTCGGCCCTTATCCCACCCCATGGAGTGATGTTTATTTGCGGAAATAAGGCATATCCATACCTACCCGAACAGTGGGGAGGGACTTGTTATCTGGGATCCATTTTTCCCAAGGTAAATTTGGTAGATCATTTTAACGAAACAGGGTACACCCCTACCCACGAGAGGAAGAAACGATTCTCTCTTTGGAACCCGGATGAAACAGTAAGACTGGACGGACGCTGGTGGCAAGTCCTATTAGGAGCATTTTTTCCCCAAGCGGGAGTGACTATGAATGATTGGCGGATAGATAGTCTCGCATTAGTAATGGAACGAATTGGAAACGAAACTCGAATCGCAGAACTACAATTGGAAGACGAATTAGTGCATATGCGAACAATGGTGATGCAGAATCGAGTGGCTTTGGATATGTTGTTAGCAGAAAAGGGAGGAGTATGTGGGGTAATTGATGGAAAATGCTGCACATATATCCCAGATCACTCGGGAGGCATAGAGGCCTCAATCAGTCGGCTTAAGGCCGCGACCCAGGATCTCACGGATAGCCGAAAGGGAAGGGAAGAAGCCAATAACGTATGGTCCTGCATATCAGCCTGGTTCAGAGGATGGACAGGGATCATTGTAAAATGGCTATTGACAGGCCTGGCCATAATCGTGGGAATCGTACTCACCGTAGTTATAATGAAATCCCTAATCATGATTTGTGTGAGAAAATGTTTCACAGGATGGACCCCATCTACCACCACCAACGGGATGTTACTTTCACTATATGGGAAGGATCCAAAGGCCATTGGTGAACCAGCCAACTCTATCGTCTCGGACCCCCACGATTGGGTTGATGGCCTCGACGTTTCGTGGCAAGAGGATGTGGCTTTAGGGATCTATGATTCCTGGCTTGAAATCGATGAACCTATTGATGCTTGGGATTCTGATAATGATTATGATTTTAGTTGGGATGATTATACCTGTGATTTAGAAAGTGTAGGTTCTTTTAAGAGCTATTGCTATTATGCCAGCAGTGAGGAGCGGATGGCAAACATGTATCCGGGATATCCGGGAGAACCACCCTCACCACCACTTACACCACCCGTAACAACCACTTTGGGATCGTCTCAGCTTAAAACACCCAACACTTTGAATACTGACGTTGACACAGACTATGTGGAGATGGAGATTTGTGATTATGAGGAGATGGATATTGGTGATGACGAATGTGCATCCTTTTCTTCCACAGAGCAATCACATGTACAAGGCTTGATGGCATTGGACGTCGATTGTTTGCCCTAATTCGCGAGGACCACGCCTGCATAAGGAGGGCCCTAAATCTGGCTGGCAACCGGGTCGCACCTACGCCGCTGCGAGGGTGGCTTCGGAATCCGGCCGGGCGGCAGCAATCTCTTAACCAGGCGCCGTCGTCGCGAATTATGGCTAACAATTTATGCGTTGAATGTTAGACGGCCAGTTAGGGCCGATATCTTTCTTTGAGCATGCGTGACGCTGTGTCGTGCCTGGCATGTGACTAATTGGGATGCTGACCACTGGGATATACGGTGTCTTTCCAAGGAGGTGTCTTGTCAAGACAAAGGGAGGAACTGTTAGCCATTAGGGTTTAAACCCCATGACTCAATTCTGCATAACATCTGAAATTATATATCGTGCTTCTGAAAACTGATTTGAACTCAGCTGCAGGCAGAGGCGGGGGGACAAAATGTGGTTTCGAGACTCGAGGTACAGGGTGGATCCTTAGCCCAATAAACAAGTCCTTGAATGTATGTGCCAGACAGTAGATAATATGCTCACTGCCCACGTACAGGGAAAACATGTTGCCAAACGCCTTCTTCACAAAGGGAATAATTAATTATATATCTTTGTAGTTTCTAGTATGTCTCCTAAATCAAGGATGTAACCAACCTTGGAAAGAAATATAGACATTACATATCCTTGATTGTTATTGTATTCAGCACGTGTATCCAATCATTCATCTACCATTTAGCCTAGTGTATGAGAATATTTTCTTCGGCCTGCGCTCGGGTCTGATATGTTTAGATAAAGAGCCAAAAAGGCTCAGCCTATCCTATGCTTACATCTTTTGTCTAAGTTTGGCCTTCTTCAGGAAGGGACGAGGGAAGGTGGGTCTTTATGGCCCAGGTTTTGCTATGTCTTTAGCGCAGATTCTTGTCTGATATTTTGCTATAAATGAAATGCCTTTTTACTTATTTTTCAGCGAGTGTCTTGAGGAATTGCCCGCTGCGTGTTAGGCGGTGCATTCTCGAGCCTTGCTCCACACTGTGTGTTTGTAATCGATTTTATTAAACATTGTTGCTCTGATTCTTCTTCTTCTTCCTTCCCTTGAGGTCTTAGACCGACATATATATATATATATATGTGTATATATATATATATATATATATATATATATATATTGTTGCGAATATGGAATTTGGCCTCCATATCCGCTTGTAAATATTCCCCTATTTTCCCCAATACTCCCCAACTATCCCCAATCCCCCATTCCCTAGTCCCATTGTCTGTAAACAACAATCAGTAGAGCCGACCTTCCCCTTATTCCCCCATTAAATGTCGTGCCCAGGTCCACCGCACCACACGTAGACAACTTTCGGACATCTTGCTAGTTATTCTTAGTCTATGTCAGTTAAGGCCTCGTTTCCATTAATTATGACTCTTCGTTGCACCAGAATGTGATTATATGACACCAGTAGTGAGTTTAGGACCTTTCCCATACCTCCTTCCATCTTCCATACCTCCTTCCATCTTCTTCCACAACTATAACTACAACAACAGAGGAGATGGGGGCGGCGCGGCGGCGCGGGGGAGGATGCGTCCTCACACCGGCTCGGCGCTCCACGGGGTTACCAGAGGGGCTGGCTGTCAGCTCCTCGTCAAGGGCGGAGCCTGGTAACCCCCCCGCACCCAATCAGAAGGGCGGACCGATTCCATCTGGGGCGGAGCTAACGAGCCGAGGGCGTGTCACTCCCCGCCGGATATACGTGGCGACTTAGCGGACGTGACGTGAGATGCACCCCCCAGCTGAAGAGAAAGAAGTACCTGCGCGCGCTGAGTCAGAGGCGCCCCGCCTGAGAAAGAACGTTGCCTGCGATCGCGGAGAGGAAGCGAACCCGCCGGGGAAAGAACGTTACCTCCGAGCGCTGTGACCTCCCCGCATCTTTGGACCGGACTGTACCCTGCCTTGAGCCAAGAGTGCACCTTGAGCCATCGCTACTTGCCTTTCCTGGCCATCAATCCCCGTGTGAGTCAGCCGTTGTCCCGTTTACCTGTCGTCTGTCCGGGGTTAAGATAAGCCTGTGTCTAAGTGCCCATCTTTTCTGTGCTTTACCTCTAGCCCCTGTAATCTAACCTTTTCCGTACGAATATAATTGAGAATCGAAACATTGGTGTCTGTCATTATAATCCAGCCGTGTGTCTTCTTTTTCCTTATTGATCCAGCGTAGCGCGGCTCCGTCAACGTTCGAGTACAATCGGGTAATTTGTGCGGACACGACGGCCATTCCGCTTGGCCCACCTTAACATCAAAGTCGTGTCGGTAACAATATATATATATATATATATATATATATATATATATATATATATATATATATATATATATATATATATATATATATATATATATATATATATGTGTATATATATATATATATATATATATATATATATATATATATATATATATATATATATATATATATACAAGCTTGGCTCGGCTCGCTACGCTCGCCTCAACGGGCTTATTTTAGCTGAGGATAATGACTGCACCTGAGTTGCTGTGTTGTCATGATTCACACCAATCATAATACAAACAATTATTTTGCACAAATGTATTTGTTGTGTTTGTGATATTACATTTTTTAGGCAATTTAGGTTGAAGATTTAGGTTGAATGTTTTTTTTCAAGAAAGAACCCCTCAGCACATACATAGGGGAGGGGTAGGTGCAGACTGGAAGTTTGGGACGATTACACCTCACCACTAATGCAGCAGATATGTGCAAATATTGTGGGTTTGATGATAAAAGTATAGAATTTGGCTCACATTTAGGACATACCTCTAGGAAGATATTTGGATATAGGGACATTGCATATTCCTCCTGGGGCCAAAATGGCGGCCATTTTTTAAAATGGCCGTGATCGGGTATTACATAACACATAATCTGTAGGAGTTGTGCACGTTTTTCAACTGGAGATGCATGCAAGTGATGCAATATCACTTAAAATATAACCTGGGATGCCAATTAAAGGTCATACACCTTACATAACCGATTTATTGGGCCTATTAGGCAACAATTACGCAACATTTGGGTTTTCTTATGAGTTTTGTCCGTATTTTGCACTCTGAAAATGATCGGTTTAACATTAAACTGCACAGCCACTGTGGAAGTGCGTTTACCCTTACATATTATCTTACATTTATCTTTTACCCTTACATTGTCAGTGGGTACATGTCTACATCATATTAAAATATAACAATCCGCCATGTGGACAAAGGCGATCTAGGTGAGCAAACCGAGCATCAAACGTACATTAATGCCAACCACCCATTTACACATGTACGTTATGTAGTTGGATCTTATCAGCTAACGAAATATTCTCATTGGGTATTAAAGCATGGTAGTAGATGGGGTCTGCAATCCCCAGTTGACCTATACAAAGGGGTTATGGTTGTGTTCTCTAAGCCGTCCATGATACTGCAAGTTCTACTCCCGAGCACACTGTCCGCCGCAGTGGCATAGTGCCGTGCACTGGAGTACAGCCTTCCTACACTTGCATTGTCCTCTCCATCCCTTCTTGCAGCCGCATCTGAGAAGTTGCCGGCATGCTTGCGTTGCCTCCGGGAGGGTTGTCCAGCAGACGTCCCAGCCAGTGTCACTCTTCACCCACCCCCATTCGCTAGGGGATGGGAGCTCTGCAGCAGCAACCATCATCTGGCCCCAACAGTAGCCAGCTTGGTAGGCAGTTCTCCTGATGTGCTGTCTGGGGGCTTCTCGAGTTGGCGGGAGAGCATCTATTGCTCGACCCTTCTGGGTGAAGAGCTGCTTACGTGCATCGTTGACATGCTCGTGGCTGCTAGTGCGATCATACAGGAGAACGACGAAACGCTCCAAGGTGTCCAGGCTGTCATCTACGATTGAGGGGTTTGGTGTAGCGCCCAAGGCACAGAAGGTCGCAGTGACCTCATCACAGGCCTTCCACGTCTCCCATGCAGTATTTTTGCTCCTGCCTCCAAAGCTTGACATGGTATCACACCCAGTGAAGGCATGAAATGAGGGTAGTCCTCGACACTTGTCAGGCCCCAATGCCTGGGCCATCTCGTGAGCTGCTAAGAACCTAAAGCTCTTCCCCGTACCGAAGGCAACCAACCCACAGCTCATCTATGTTAAGGCGTTCGGCTGCTGCCACCGCAAGGACTACGACATCCGTGTCAACTGTGCGGATCGACACCTTGGTGTAGCCCTGCTTCACAGCATCTTCCACGTGGAGCAGCATCCTGGTATCTGCTTCTTCATGTGTACATGGAGCAAGACCAGCGATGTCTCTGGCATGCGTACAGACCACGTCTTTGTGGAGAGTGCTGATGACTTGTTTCTCTGTCTCTTGAGCAGCTAGTCTCGTCGCTAGGAAGGAGAACAGCTCCACCTTGTTCTCGTCGATCCGTAGGAAGGCCTGCCAGTTTCCTGGTATGGAACTAGATGGCTCGACTCGTCTCCGGATGCCTCTACCTCTTTTTGTGCGAGTGTCGGCCTTCAAACTGTCTGGCAGGTATTCATCCCACACGACATCCACTCTAATTGCATGCTGTAGCTGAGATGTGATGTACGGCAAGAAAACCTGTGTTGCATAGTCAGAGAAGGTCTTCGCACCACCAGGTGCCAGCATGTTGGTGATAGCTGCTCCATCAAGGATGATGACTTCAATGTGAGGACTGGCAACATTCTCTTGTGGAGGGATCATATCTTCTAAGCATCCCACGAGGTCAGACTTTTTGCCCAGTCTCATTTTGCCCATCTGTGACAGGGCAGGGGGACAGGCCTGGTTTTCATGAGCAAAGAAGTCGTCGAGATCTCGTTACGCATCTGGGATGCAATGAACAACCGGGAGAATAGGGAGCAGTCATTCTTGAGCGACGACAGCTGAAGCTGGGTTCCTGATTTCTCTCTGACTGGAGATCGGCTGAAGAGAGGAAGGTTGCTTCTCCTGATTGGGTCGGTGATGGGCTTCGTCTGGTTCACAAGCCGCTCATTGACATACGTGTGGTACTGCTCCTGCCCCAGCTTCTCGATCTGGTGCACAGTGTTGATGACTGCTGGGTCTGCCAGGTCCCTGCTGTGTAGTACCAGGAGATCATTGCTGTCATCACAGAAGGGGTTCCCCATCTCTCTCATGACACCGGAGAGTGACTTCACATCTCGAGCAAACGCCAGCTGGGTATGCTTTGTCTGCTCATGGTGCCTGGAATCAGTCTTCTTTGTTCTCGTCTCTGCTGTGGCTTGGAACTCAGCAATCACTCTTGCCATCTCAGGACCGGACACCATCCAGCACCGCAATGCTGCAGGATTCTCAGTCAGTCCGACTGCTCCGCCATCGCCTTTCACTGATGCGTTATTCTGCTCATGTGCCTGGTCGATGGCCAAAGCAGAGAATGCATGTGTTGTCTTCTTCACTGAGAAGTTCCCAGCCATGAACTCTGCGAACACATCTGGATGCTTGTCTTCGAGTGCCACCATGTCACGCAAGTGAACTGGAATCCACCTTGCGTAATTTGTGTGCCCCAGGGCAAAGAACCAGGGTACAATCTTGGTCAAGGCATCGATGTAGAGCATGAAGTCGCCCTCGCGTAGCGATCTCACGTAGATCATGATTTCCATTTCCAGCTGCAGAATAATCGACCAGAACTTGAACTGGGGACTTGTATCAGCTCGGCTAGCACACCAGTCTTCTACTGACATTGGAACCTGTCCCTCATCCAACCCGTCACAGTATTGGGTGTAACCCTCCTGTCGAAGGAGATACAAAACACTAGCTGTGACCTGGTGAGCCCATCGAGTGCACGTCACATGGGCCGCTTTGATGAAGGAGTCGGCTGTTCCAGGTGTAGCAACTCCTGCCTGGACCAGGGCTTCTGTCCATCCACTGCAATCCAGAAGGTCGCCCAGAGTGTTGAATGATGCCTTTTCGATGTGGAATCCGGCAAACAGGATAATGAAGGAATCTTCTCCATGTGTGTGAGGCCAGCTCCATTGGATCTGTTTGGCCAGCGTGTACAGTGGTTGATCCGCGGTGATGACTGGGACCTGACCAGGATTCAGGATATCCACTGCCCTCTTGATGACGTCCATGGAATGGCGAATCATGGCCACGGAGTTGGCCTGATCATAGAAGAGGGGCAGCAATGAGGTAATGGCCACACTGCTTGGATCCACTGGTGCTGATTGCTCGCTGGCGTGGTATGCAGCCCATGACACGGTCTCGTCTCCAGTGAGCGGTGTGCCTTCAGTCACCATCTTCCCCATCTGATCCAGCCACCTGCTGAATGAGACAAATGAAACAAGACAGTAAACAAAACAGTGGTGGTTAGTTGGTGTAGACACACAGGGCTACTGTCATTGTCCGAACATCAAATACAGCCAGTCCAGAATATGCAGTAATATCATTGCGTATTTACCTGTACTCAGTCTTCACTGCTTGAGGTATTAGGTGGCATTCACTTCTGTTGGGACCCGCCAACTTTGGTATAGGTGGGTCACGTTTACTCAGGAGCATGGGAGGCACGCTGGTGTATGATTCTGGCAGGTGGGCAACTGTTGTCACAGTTGTTGCAGTGTTGTCTGTGTCCACAATCCGTTGAACTCCAGGGACGTCACTATTCGGGTGTTGGAACAAAGAGATTCCTGTACCATGGAACGAGTCCTGAGCACTTGTCGAGCTGGGGTTGTGGTCTATGTTGTCGACTGCTCCCGTGGTGAACAAGCCACCCTTCAGTTTGGGTGGGCAAACTGCTCCCTCCAACATGAAGTAGACAGATGTTGTTCCCCAACTCAGACGAAATGCTCAGCACCCTGTCGTAGGCGATGGACACACTAAGGCGGTACAGCTCATCAACGAGGTCTCGTCTGCATGTCTTCGTGTGCATCATCACACCCAGGTACACAGGCACACAGGCACAGTTGTCTCCCTGTTGTGACTGTGCTTGGTAGATTGTACGGAACCGGTGCTCTTGCGACGGCGTGCACAGCTGTTGAACATCAGGAGCTGGGAGATTGTAAGTGTAGGAGCTGGTATAGATGAGTGGCTTGACTGTTCATGGATATTGGGGCCATTCAAGATCATAGAAACCAGTGCGATGAGTGAATTTGGCACCGACTCTTCCTGGCAGTGGGCGTCAAATGAACCACTGAAGGCAGTCGTCATCTTCAGCATGTCTCTTCGGACTATGTTGGCAGCTCTAGCCAGATGAATGCCATCACTGTCGGCATCCTGCTCACATGCCTTGCGCAGGGCTGTTCCAACATCCTGGTTGAAAGCAAGTAGAATGTCTCGGCCTCGCTTGTGCTCCTCTAAGTCATGAAAATGCCTCAAAATTCGTTTTTTGAGTTCGGTTGAGTGAACACGCCCAGTCAGGACTGTTCCAAGCTGCTCCAGCCTGGTGTTGTACAGGGTTGCCAGGTCTATCAGCTTGAACACTGGTGCCACAGCAGAGTCCATACGGGCTTCCTCAATGTAGGACACCAGTTCAGCAAGGGCTATGCCGTGATTTACATCGTCTTGGTCTGGACCCTCATTCTTCTTCGTGCCTCTGGCTTTGTTGTACAGGGAGGCTAGACACTTCACATGGTACTTGGCCTCCTGTGCTATAAGATCTCCTCCACTTAGTTTAGCCAACAGTGGTTTGTTCTCTAGTTTCAGGGCACATTTCCTGACACGGGCATAAAGCTCAAAGGTGGAAGCCTCGTGCAGAGTCTCCTTACCCGCCTGTCCGTCACAAAAGAAACACTTGTCAACTGAAGGTTGTGGTTGGTCTACACTATGACGGGTGTACTTCCTTGGGACATCTGCACTGTGCTCACAGGAGGTTTTCCACTTCTTGGCTCAAAACAGTTGGGTTTTGTTGTATTCGAGTCTACATGAATCATGCCACCTGGCTCTGTGGTGCTCGAATGTTGCTTGAATGCCCTCACCATCATCCAGTTTAGAGAGATCTATAGTCTTTGGCAGACATCCGATCTTGCTGAAGGCGAGGAGATTGTCTGCAAGAGTCTGGAACCCAGAACCACAGGTGCTACGCTTTGATTCAGCTGGACAGCATAGCTTCTCAGAGGTGTCTTTCTGACATAGCATACACTGGTCCCAATCTGTCAGACATGGAAGATGTGTTCCAGATGAGCCGGGCTGTTGGGGGTCCAACACCATAAAACGTTGGGCCATTGTCAGTCAGTCAGAATACGTTTAGGGTACAGCCACCAGATGCAACCACCACCGTGACCTGAAAGCAGAATTATCAGAATTAAGATATGCACAATGTCTCAGCTCTAGTACATATGTAGCAAGACAGATCTGTCAGATATAAGCATGACAAGGAAGAAAAACGTTATTTGCATCCCTGTTAGGCCACCATACATAATTTTGTTCAAGTCCATGTGAGGCCTATGCATAACATGTCAATAACAAATGATACATAGATCCACTAGAATGTGTTTTGCACCAACCACAGTTGATATAGTATACACATATGGACTGGCATAATTCGGTCACTAGTCATATCTATGCACCCCGAGGGACGTTGAGTGACCACATGAGGGGAATAGGACCCTCATGTGGTCACTCACAGTCCTGAGGGGCACATAGATGTGACTAGTGACCGAATTATGCCAGTCCATATGAGTTTTATAATACACCACCTCTTGAGGGCGCTGTAAACTGCCAAACATTAACGACGAGTATCATAATACTCAGACGATCTTTGTAAAAACCATTGCAAATTTTACCACTATGGACCGGTCCATAGTGTCGCGGCACCACTATGGACCGGTCCATAGTGGTAAAATTTGCACTGGCTATGCAATAGGCTATACTAGTGAACCACACATGACAGTGTTTTAGCCAATCGGGAAGGAGAATCAACAAGAGGTGTGTTATAATTCAACTTATGGGCGAAAATAGTAAATTTTGGCCGCCATTTTGTAAAATGGCCGCCACAGCTACCATGGGACAAATATGCGATGTCCCTATATCCAACAAGTACAAAAAGTTTTAATTAAAACAAAAGCCGCGTCGATGTTACACAATGCCTAGATGCAGCTGTGCCTATAACGTCGATGTTATAGGCACAGGACATTCCTATTGATTCGATTACTTGATGTTATTTTTGTGCAAAGTGAAAATATATCTCGGCAATTTCCCGTGTGTGGCGACGAATTTTTAATATATCTCGGCATTTTCCCGTCTGTTATTTCAGGCGGTGTATGACTGACCATGCCGCGATTTAAAAAAAAAAATCTCGGCAATTTCCCGTGTGTGGCGACACGTGAACGAAGCTATGCTCCTCTCTCCACATTATTGTGACGACGTATAAATTAAATATTTCATCATGACGATTGTCATCAAATGGACGAATTTTTAATATATCTCGGCATTTTCCCATCTGTTATTTCAGGCGGTGTGTGACTGACCATGCCGCGATTTAAACAAAATATATATCTCGGCAATTTCCCGTATGTGGCGACACGTGAACGAAGCTATGCTCCTCTCTCCACATTATTGTGACGACGTATAAATTAAATATTTCATCGTGACGATTGTCATCAAATGGACGAATTTTTAATATATCGGCATTTTCCCGTCTGTTATTTCGGGCGGTGTATGACTGACCATGCCGCGATTTAAACAAAATATATATATCTCGGCATTTTCCCGTCTCTTATTTCGGGCGGTGTATGACTGACCATGCCGCGATTTAAAAAAAATATATCTCAATGGACTTGAAGTTACAGGCCTTTGAGAATTCATTTCGTTCTATAAAGGGCAACTTTCATCGGATTTTCTTCCCGTTTTTTTTCAACCTAGTCTAAAACTATGTTAGCAACTGTGAAAAATGAAATGATATATCGAATTTGATTTGAAATAAAACTGTGTGAGAGAGGAAGACACCACGGGCCTACAAAACAGGCCTCAAAGCTATGCCAGTTAATAAAATGGTGGATATTTGTTTATATGAAGGCTCTCCCAGAATGGGTGGAGCTATGGTTCCCAGAATGGGTGGAGCTTTGAGGTTTTGTCTTCTCTGCAAGAACAAGAAGAAGAAGAAGAGGAAGAAGAAGAAGAAGAAGAACAACAACAACAACAACAACAACAACAGCAGAGGGCACTCTATGAGCAGCGTCTGCGACGTGGCTAAAAATATTCCTAAGGGTATGTCCTAACTGTGTGCCAAATGCCATGCTTTTATCATCAAACCCACAATTCTGTCAAAATATTTCACATATCTGCTGCACTACACCACGTAATTGAAAACACCTCACCACCACATAATTTAAAACACCTCACCACCACATAATTTGAAACACCTCATCACCACATAATTTAAAACACCTCACCACCAAGTATTTTAAAACACCTCACCACCACGTAATTTAAAACACCTCACCACCACGTAATTTAAAACACCTCACCACCACATAATTTAAAACACCTCACCACCACATAATTTGAAACACCTCACCACCACATAATTTAAAACACCTCACCCCCACATTATTTAAAACACCTCACCACCACATAATTTAAAACACCTCACCACCACATAATTTGAAACACCTCACCACCACATAATTTAAAACACCTCACCCCCACATTATTTAAAACACCTCACCACCAAGTATTTTAAAACACCTCACAGCCATAATACACGTAATAAAAACACCTCACAGCCATAAAACACGTAATAAAAACACCTCACAGCCACGAAATAAAAAACACCTCACCACCACGAAATTTAAAACACCTCACCACCACGAAATTTAAATCACCTCACCACAACGAAATTAAAAACCTCACAGCCATAAAACACGTAATAAAAACACCTCACAGCCACGAAATTAAAAACACCTCACCACCACGAAATTTAAAGCACCTCACAGCCACAAAATTGAAAACACCTCACAGCCATACAACATGTAATAAAAACACCTCACAGCCATAAAACACGTAATAAAAACACCTCACAGCCACGAAATTAGAAACACCTCACCACCACGAAATTAAAAACACCTCACCACCACGAAATTTAAATCACCTCACCACCACGAAATTAAAAACACATCACAGCCATAAAACATGTAATAAAAACACCTCACAGCCACGAAATTAAAAACACCTCACCACCACGAAATTTCAATCACCTCACCACCACGAAATTAAAAACACATCACAGCCATAAAACACGTAATAAAAACACCTCACAGCCACGAAATTAAAAACACCTCACCACCACGAAATTTAAAGCACCTCACAGCCACAAAATTGAAAACACCTCACAGCCAAAAAACACGTAATAAAAACACCTCACAGCCATAAAACACGTAATAAAAACACCTCACAGCCACGAAATTAAAAACACCTCACCACCACGAAATTGAAAACACCACACCACCACGAAATTAAAAACACCTCACAGCCACGAAATTGAAAACACCTCACAGCCATAAAACACGTAATAAAAACACCTCACAGCCACAAAATTGAAAACACCTCACCACCACGAAATTGAAAACACTTCACCACCACGAAATTGAAAAAACCTCACAGCCATTAAACACGTAATAAAAACACCTCACAGCCACGAAATTGAAAACACTTCACCACCACGTTATTAAAAACACTTCACAACTACGGAAACAAAAGCTTGAGGGAGTCGTGAAGTGACAACACAGACACTGCCCAGATGTGTAGATATATAGATAAATGACTGTACCCGAGTTGCCGTTTTGTCATGGCTTAAACCAATCATAATTCAAACAATTATTTTGCACAAATGTATTTGTAATATACGTGATATCACATTTTATAAACAATTGATGTTGAAAAAAAAAAATTCCCCAAAAAATTCCCCCCCCCCCCCCCCCAAAAAAAACATTGGAAAATTTTTCAAAAAAAATAAATATATATATACATACATATATATATATACATATATATATATATATATATATATATACAGATTTGGCATTTAATATGGAATATATATTTTTTTCTTGACGGGTTTACTTTCTGAACTCAGTATATCAATCTGGTGAGTTTCTTTTACACTTTGGTGATTTATTTGTTAAAAGAACCATGTCACTGATTGTCTGTCGCAGCAAGAAGTCAACAACAGGATTATATCACAGGTCGCGTGGAAAAATGTACGGACAGGTGCATTTGATGATTGGCTTCACAGTCGGGTATACAAGGGTTGTTGCGTTCTGTATTTGTGGAAAAAAACTGCTGCACGCCTCCAAAAGTTATTGCCGCTTCCTCTGGAGATGGTCCGTCAACTCGACAATGCTGTTTGTCATGGAGTGGTGGCTTTACGAAATTACGGCATGAAACAGCATGCTATTGCTCGGCAGTATGGCATCACTCAAGGTCAGGTGTCAAAGATCCTGAAACGAAATGCTAAGAGGGGTGTCCCTACTCCAATACTGAGGCCAGGACGTCCCCGCAGAACCACAAGGAGGGATGATCGCCAGCTGCACCGGTTAGTCCGCAATGGCCATACCAAGTCAGCTAATCGGCTTAGGGCTGAGTGGCAGCAACTGACAAATGTGCCTGTATCCAGAAGGCTAGTCAACCAACGACTGGTTCAAGCAGGCTATCGTGCCAGGCGTCCCCTGAGAAAGCCACGCCTGACCAGACAACACTGCCAGCGCCGATTGCAGTGGGCCAGAGAGCACCGTCAATGGCAGCCAGGACACTGGAATCACGTGATCTTCAGTGACGAGTCTAGATTTCTGGTCTATCATCAAGATGGCTGCGTCCGAGTGCGCAGACAAGTGCATGAAGCCTACAACAAAGATTGTATAGTGCCAAGAGTCCAAGCTGGAGGTGGTGGGGTGACCGTTTGGGCTGCTTTTCATGCAGGGGGAAAAACTGACCTGGTTGTTCTGAATGGAAACCTGAACCAGTTCAAGTACAGGGCCATTCTGGAAGAAACATTGCTTCCATTTGCTCATGCAGCCTTTTGAGGAAACTTTGTCTTCCAAGATGACAATGCAAGGCCTCATCGTGCTCGCATGATCCAACACTTTCTTGCTGACCGTGGTGTAGAGCATATGGAGTGGCCTGCCATGTCCCCGGATATGAATCCGATAGAGAACTTGTGGGCAGAATTAACGCGTCAAATCGACCACTTGGACCAGCAGCCGACCTCTGTGCGTGAATTGCAGCAGGCTGTCACTGCATGGCAAGCGATTCCTGTCCAAACCTTGGCAAATCTCGTGAACAGCATGCCTCAACGTGTAAGTGCTCTCCTGAATGCTCGTGGGGGTTACACTAAGTACTGAACTGTAATTTTACTGTCCGTAATCCCAGTCGTAATTTAACTTTTGTTTTTGTTAAAAAAAAAAGTGGCTAATGTGCAAAATAAAGAGATACTTCTGGAAAACGTACAGAAGTTTAACACAGTACTGTCCATGAATTGAGTTCAATATCAGTTTACATCACTTTCAAGGATCAATTTATTTGTTTCGAAATGTCAAATGTGGTTTTTGTTTCTTTTAAAGGTCACATTAACAAAATCTAGAATAATTTCAACATAATTCCAATGAACTTTTGGTTCTAAGACATCTTGAAAAGTAAGTTCACCCCCACAAAAAAATATTCCATATTAAATGCCACGTCTGTATATATATATATATATATCTATATATATATATATATAGACATACACACAGTCACGTGAAAAAGTAAGTACACCCCATGTAAAATTTTGACTTTTTCAACATATTTCAACATACAGCTATTTGATCTTCATGTCAACAATATTGATAGATAAAGGTGATATAATATAACAAATATCATGAAACATTTACATTTTGTCGTCCATTGTATAATTTAAATGAACATAAATACAAATTTCGCATGTGGAAAAAGTAAGTACACCCTTGGCTCCAATACTTTTAGAGCCAAGGGTGTACTTACCAAGGGTGTTCAGGATCTAGCGAGATCTTGGAGACGACTGCAGGGTTTTTCGAAGCTCCACACAGTCTCCACGTTTTCAAAGTTAAGTCTGTTCACAATTATATTTTGTCGAAACTGTATTTATCTTTTGGTGTGTGAACATATAGTGTGCCCCTTGGAAGTTTCTCGGTGTTTATCTTTCATAAATTAGTCGTTTGTTTGCCGCGTCGCGAGCGAGGCCTTGCAGACTCAGGCTTCCCCCGTCTAAGGTTGTTCCTTCCTTCGCTGTTTTGCCCGGTTTTTTGATTTTCCCTTTTCCCCCAAACTTCACCAAACATCTAATGTTTGTCTAACGTTGTAAACCCCCCCCCCCCCCCCACCCAAAAAACCAAAAAACATTCCCCTTTCTCCTCGTGTGCTTTTGTTCCATCGTGCGCCTCTGTCCATGTGCACTGTCCCGCCCCGCCCCCATTATCCCCTTGCCTTCCACCTTCTGCCCTGTTCAAGTGACTCGTGGTGTCCCTCTCGGCTCCCTCTCCCCGTTGGTATTTTAGTGAATATAAGATTGTTCTTCACGGTTCTGTTTAAATATGTTTAAACTTTCCCCTTCAGTGTTTTATTCAGTGGTTTATCACAACATGCTGTTTTTCTTCCTATTTAAAAGGCTCCTTTCAATTTCCTCTTCAACTCATTCCATTTCAAAGAAATATTCAATCTCTTATAATTCTTTCTCACTACATGCTCTAAATTCTCATTCATTCCACCCCTCCTCCATCGTTCTTAAACCGATCGCTAACTTGAAAATCACAACAAACCCAATTTGTTATAAATGTTCATCTTTCATTAATCATCCACTTTCGAAACGTCCCCCTTGCCCCTCCCATCCAAATCTCCCCCCTTGCCCCTCCCCTCCAAATCTCCCCCCTTTCCCCTCCCCTCCTAAACTCCCCCATTGCCCCTCCCCTCTAAAACTCCCCCCTTGCCCCTCCCCTCCAAATCTCTCCCCTTGCCCCTCCCCTCCAAATCTCCCCCCTTGCCCCTCCCCTCCTGAACTCCCCCCTTGCCCCTCCCATTCAAAACTCCCCCCCAACCCCTCCCCTTCAAATCTACTCCCAAACCATCCCTCCCAAATTCTCCCTCCTCCCACCTCCTTCTCAAAGCTGCCTCCTCCCCACTTCATCTCCCTTCTATCTCATAACTCCACCTCCCCCAACCTTCGACCTTCCTCTGCCCCCCCCCCCTCAAACAACCCCTCACTGTGCCTCATCCCATCACCATCACACCTTTCGTCCTCCTCATCCTTCCCTTTCTTGTAACTCTTCTGTAATCTCTGCCTCACTATCAACTGCTCTTTCTACCTCCCCCTCTCATCCTTCATCTGACCATACCCCTCCCCTCCCCTGTCCTGCACCCGATGCTCCCCCTCTCTCCTCATTAACGGGATGGACCTCAAACATCCGGGGCCTTCGCTCAAACCTGATTGATCTCTCCATTCAGGTTGCTTCTGACAATCCAGACTTGATCTTCTTAACATAAACTTTCCTCCTTCAAGATGTCTCTGATTCCTTAATATCTCTTCCTGGTTACTCCCTCCTCCGGTGTGATAGACCTGAGCCTCGTCCTGGAGGTGGGGTGGCTATCTATCAAAAACTCTCTTCCTCACTCTCCTTGCACTGCCCTCTCTCCACCCCACCCCCAGGAGTACCTCTGGCTACGGCTTCATCTCCGCTCACACCTTTTGTTCATATGTGTTCTGTACCGTCCTCCAAACAGTGATGACTCCATTTACATTTCGCTGTCGGACAACATGGACCAACCTCTATCAACTCATCCAAACTCTCTCTTCCTCATATGTGGTGACTTCAACTGTCATCATGCCAGCTGGCTGGGTGTGGGTTCATCTCTCACCAGCCATGGCACCTCAGCAAAGGACTTCTGCGACTCATTGGGACTGACACAATCTGTCAATTTCCCGACCCGGATCTCAGTCAATGGAGTATCTTCTCTTCTGGACTTGGTTATGACTAACTTCACTGCAAATTTTCTGCTGCTCTTCTTCTGCTCCAATCGGTTCTTCTGATCATGTGCTTGTTAAAGTGAACATCTCTCTGGCCATTCTCAGAGAGCCTCCTCAGCGCCGACGAGTCTGGCATTTCACTCAGGCTGACTGGCACGGTCTGCAAGCAGCCATCAATCATCTGGACTGCTCTACCATCTCTACTGCCTCTGACATAAATTCTTCCTGGGAATTCTTCCAAAGCAAACTGCTCTCTCTCATGCACAGATTTATCCCATCTCGTCTTCAGTTGTCTTACCCTTCCTCCCGTCCATGGTACACTGAATCTTGTGGTGAGGCAGTTGCCCTGAAACAACTTGCCTTTGCCTCTTGGAAGGAAAATCCAACTGAAGGCAATCTCAGTTCCTTCCACCAAGCTCGGAACAAGTGTGTGTCTACTGTTACATATTTATGTGAATGTATGTGAATTACCATTCAGGTCTTTGCTTATCCATGTGGAGTAGATTAAGGGTTGTTGTGGTTGGAGGGTCAGGAGCCCTTCTGAAAAAGTGTCCGGAAACGGAAGTGACCGGAAACGGAAGAGAAAAAGACACGAGGAAGAAAAGCGACGAGTATTCTTCTTCTTCCTCGCCCCGCTCCGACGAAAGGTGGGATCGACCTTGCGCTGCGTGGAAAAGCGGTGTTCCGAAGCCCGTCTGGCGAGAGGAGTTACCGGGACGTGTACCTACCCGGTGGAGACGTCAAGTTGACGTGGGGCCGTGCATCGACCCCGCGTCTGGCACCGTTCGCGGCACCGTCTAAACAGACGCGTACGGGTCGCGCGTTGGGGCCTAACACGCCTTGCAAGCGGCGTGGGGCTTTTGGCTTGCTTTACCGTACCCGCTTCGCATGGCCACGAGGGGCTGCAGCCGCGGTGCCTGGTACGATACCTGCCCGGTGGAAACACGTCCACCCGGGGTTCGTTCAACCGCCCGAGTGCGGCGACGCCGACCAGCATCTCGGTCAGGAGGGGCCCAGAGACATTGTGAGGGGCAGAGACCAAAAGGGGGTCGTGAGTACAGAAGTGGACACACATATATAAGATGGCCATGTTAATCATATAGGGAATTGATTGTGGATTGGGAATTGTTGATGGTTGTTTGTTGTTGATTGCTCGGGGAATATCCGTGATTGTATCATTGAAATCGTATGATATCCTTACCCTGGAAATATATCATTGCACATCAGTTTCTCTTGGGTGGAATTCATAGGGATTGCGTTGCGAAAGCGCATATATATAATACTACTTTCTGGCGAAGGTCCTCTCACGGTCCGGGGGTCACCGAGACCAGGTAGTCACCGAGGGGACCACGTAACAGAATTGGGGGCTCGTCCAAATTACGATTTGCGGATTCGCAATTGGGTCTACGTCCGGGATCTAAAATTGTATAAAATAATAAAATAATATTTTTATTAATTAAAATTAATTAATTAAGTATTAATTGGAAATTTTTTGGGGAAATTGGGGTAAAGTCTTGGGTGAAGGTTAACAGGTGTTAACGATAGTCACCATGGCGTTTGTGGCACAGAACTTTGCGGTAACACCGAGAGAGGCACAGTTCCGAGTGTTACTAAAGTCGGACCTCTTGAAATTGGCCAAACATTTTAACTTGGAGGTCCGAACTAATTTGAGGAAGGCAGAGTTGCAGGCCACGGTGATACAATCTATGGTGGGATTAGGAACATGGGACGAGTTAGCCTGGGAGTGGCTACCCGAAGAACCAGAAGATGATGAGCTCCGGAAACTGGAGTTGCAATTACGGAGCCAGGAACGGATTAAAGAAGAAGAAAGGAAAGCAGAAAAGGAAAGAGCAGAAGAAGAAAGGAAAGCAGAAAAGGAAAGAGCAGAAGAAGAAAGGAAAGCAGAAAAGGAAAGATCAGAAGAGGAAAGGAAAGCAGAAGAGAGGAAAGGAAAGCAGAAGAGAGGAGAGAAGAGAAACAAGCAGAGGAAAGGAGAGTGGAACGAGAACTCCAGGAAAGGTTAAAATAAGAAGAAAGGAAAGCAGAAGCGAGGAGAGAAGAGAAGCAAGCAGAGGAAAGGAGAGTGGAACGAGAACTCCAGGAAAGGTTAAAAGAAGAAGAAAGGAAAGCAGAAGCGAGGAGAGAAGAGAAGCAAGCAGAGGAAAGGAGAGTGGAACGAGAACTCCAGGAAAGGTTAGAAGGGAGAAAAGCAGAGGAGAGGAGAGCTGCAAGGGACCTCGAAGCAGAGGAGAGAAAAGCGGAAAGGGAATTAAAGGAACGTGACATGGAGCTTCAGCAAGAAATCAAATTCAAGGAGCTGGAGTTAATGAGAGAACGGGGAGAGGCACCACCCTTGCTGACGGGGTCGACACCTAACCAGAAAACCTGGGATGTGGGCAGACATGTGAGGCTGGTTCCACCGTTCAGTGAAAAGGAAGTCGCGAAATTTTTTCCACACTTTGAGAAAGTGGCTCGACAATTAAACTGGCCGGAGGAGGCCTGGACCATACTCGTGCAAAGTGTGCTGGTGGGGAAAGCTCAGGAAATTTATTCGGCGCTACCAATGGACCAATGTGCAGATTATGAGGTACTGAAGAAGCACATCCTCAAAGCCTATGAGTTGGTTCCGGAAGCTTACAGGCAAAAATTCAGGAATGCCAGGAAGAGGGAGAGTGAGACCCATGTGGAGTTTGCCAGAGTGAAAGAAAACATGTTTGATCGGTGGTGTGAGTCAAAAGGAGTCGGGAAAGACTTCGAAACATTGCGTGACTTGATCCTGGTGGAGGAATTCCAGCAGTGTGTCCACGAGGACATCAAAGTGTACCTGCAGGGAAAGAAAGTACCAAAGTTGTGGGACGCAGCCACCATGGCAGATGATTACGCCTTAACCCACCGAATAGGGGTCCACAAACCTAACTCCTCGCCTAGACTTCAGCAGGGGAGTTATGGAACACCCGGGGCGGAGAACGACCTTACATGGCGGCGGCCTCGAGATGATTATGGGGACAACTATGATACCCCACCTGTTCGAAATCAGAGGGATGCGGGCCCAAGACAAACTTATAGTTCGGGGGGCCCGAGGCAGACCACGAGTTTTTCCTCCGGGCCTACTTGCGCTTTTTGCAAGAAACCTGGACACTTGATGTCCAGTTGTTACCGCATGAACAGGGAAGACCCAGAGCGGAGTCCGACTATTACGACTCCAAATGCAATGGCCATTGTGAGAAATCGCCATCAAAAGGGTTACCAACCATTTATTTCAGAGGGGTTTGTGTCACGGGATGGAGCCTCGACTAACCGGAAACCGGTTAGGATATTGAGGGACACAGGGGCACATCAATCTTTAATGCTTGAAGGCATTTTGCCATGGTCCGAGGAGACGGCAACGGGGGATAGTGTTCGTTTACAGGGAATCGGGGGCGGTGTTAGTGCTCCCCTTCATGTCATCCATTTGGAGTCCGATTTGGTGTCAGGACCGGTCACCGTCGGTTTACAAGCCACGCTTCCTGTTAGTAGAGGGTGTATCTGTGGTTATCGGGAATGATTTGGCCGGGGGTCAAGTTTATGGTAACCTGAGGGTTGGTAAAGAGCCCAGCAGGGAAAATAACACCACACCAGCTCGGGATGGCGACAAAAGTGCCAAGTTATTTGTAGGGGGACTGAACTTCAAAACAGAGGAAGAAGTTCTGACCTCTGTCTTCAACAGATATGGGCCGCTGGTGGAAGTGCGGTTGGTAAGAGACAGGGAAACGCAATAGTCAAGAGGGTTCGGCTTTGTCACGTTTGCCAGCACAAAAGACGCCAGAGAGGCAGAGAAGAATTGGAATGGCAAGGATTTGGAGGGTCGGACCATAACAGTAGGGAAGGCATTTCGTAGGCGTCGAGAGGTCTACAGGAGAGGACAACTGGGCGGTAGTTTTGGTGGTGGCCGCAATCAATATTATTATGAAGGCTCCCTGAGTTACGGCCGCTCCCGAAGGAAGGATTGGCAAAGTAGTGGCCGAGAAGGAGACCGCTATTCATGGGACTACAGGGACAAGGGGTCCCACCCTAATTATTAGGGAAGTTCTGAGAAGTTGAAGCACTGAATGCGGCGGAGCCGCCGAGCCAAGATTCCTACACGGATTAACCGTGAACGCCGTTCCTAAAGGCGTCCATGTAGTGAACTTTCATGCACGGACTAACCGTGAACTCCACGTTCCTCAAGGCGCCCATGTAGAGAACTTTCCTGCACGGACTAACCATGAACTCCACGTTCCTAAAGGCATCCATGTAGTGAATACTCGGCTTGGCCTCCCGGAAAAAGTGCTATCGAGTTGCTTAACTTTGGATCTTTGATCAACCCCTTAACCTTCATTCACAAGAAACTGACAGTCAAAGTCAGAGGGTCATGAGATGGAGTTTGGCTTGGTAGGAGTCCAACGGGAAATTGACCATGTAAAGGGCAGGGACAATGTCGTTGCTGGTGCTTTGTCCAGAGTGAATTACCTTTGAAAATCTGGGGGTTTTGTGAATTTTGTTGCTTTATTTTTGAGTTGTGATAATTGTTGCCCAGGGGAACTGATGATTTGGGGGGTTGAGTTATCTGGTTGGTTTCTCCAAATTGGCCGGCAAAGAAAGTTTTCGCTGGGTTCAAACTTTCTTTCTTGAAGGGGGGGAGTGTTACATATTTATGTGAATGTATGTGAATTACCATTCAGGTCTTTGCTTATCCATGTGGAGTAGATTAAGGGTTGTTGTGGTTGGAGGGTCAGGAGCCCTTCTGAAAAAGTGTCCGGAAACGGAAGTGACCGGAAACGGAAGAGAAAAAGACACGAGGAAGAAAAGTGACGAGTATTCTTCTTCTTCCTCGCCCCGCTCCGACGAAAGGTGGGATCGACCTTGCGCTGCGTGGAAAAGCGGCGTTCCGAAGCCCGTCTGGCGAGAGGAGTTACCGGGACGTGTACCTACCCGGTGGAGACGTCAAGTTGACGTGGGGCCGTGCATCGACCCCGCGTCTGGCACCGTTCGCGGCACGGTCTAAACAGACGCGTACGGGTCGCGCGTTGGGGCCTAACACGCCTTGCAAGCGGCGTGGGGCTTTTGGCTTTCTTTACCGTACCCGCTTCGCGTGGCCACGAGGGGCTGCAGCGGTGCCTGGTACGATACCTGCCCGGTGGAAACACGTCCACCCGGGGTTCGTTCAACCGCCCGAGTGCGGCGACGCCGACCAGCATCTCGGTCAGGAGGGGCCCAGAGACATTGTGAGGGGCAGAGACCAAAAGGGGGTCGGGAGTACAGAAGTGGACACTCATATATAAGATGGCCATCTTAATCATATAGGGAATTGATTGTGGATTGGGAATTGTTGATGGTTGTTTGTTGTTGATTGCTCGGGGAATATCCGTGATTGTATCATTGAAATCGTATGATATCCTTACCCTGGAAATATATCATTGCACATCAGTTTCTCTTGGGTGGAATTCATAGGGATTGCGTTGCGAAAGCGCATATATATAATACTACTTTCTGGCGAAGGTCCTCTCACGGTCCGGGGGTCACCGAGACCAGGTAGTCACCGAGGGGACCACGTAACACTACCCTCAGGTGTGCCAGGAAGCACTATCTCTCCACACTCAAGATTGAACTCTCAAACCTGTCTCCTTCCTCCAAATCCCGGTGGCGTCTGGTCAAATCCGTTTCTGGTCTTTGTTCCCCCTCCATCCCCTCCCTTACTTCAAATGGCTACACAGTTGACACTGCACGTGACAAAGCCGAATGCCTCAACTCTGTGTTTGCCTCAAAATCGTGTGTCCCAAACCCATCTCTCTCTGTTCCCACCTTTCCCAGTCGAACCCAACTGCTACTGGACTCTGTGTCCTTCTCTCCTGACAAGGTGGAGAAGTTTGTCAAACCTCGACTCTGATTCTGCAACTGGACCAGACGGCATCAGCCCACGGGTCCTAAAATCCTGCTCTGCCCCTCGATCTCACCCCCTCTCTGTTCTTTTCACCCTCTCTTTTGCTCAAGGTCATCTGCCAGCATTTTGGAAATCAGCAAACATTCCCGCTTTACACAAAAAAGGTGCAAAAACAGATCCTTGCAACTACAGACCAATCAGCTTGCTTCCAATTATCAGCAAAGTCATGGAATCCATCATTGCTTCGGACATGAAATCCTTCCTCTTCTCCAATGGCTTGATCTCTGATCATCAATTTGGATTAGGCCAGGTCATTCTACTCTGGACATGTTGCTTCTGCTGTCTCAACAATGGATGGAGGTCCTCAATGCCAAAAAGGAAATCAGAGCTGTCTTACTTGACATATCACGTGCGTTCGATACGGTCTGGCACCCAGCTCTGCTCACCAAACTCACCTCCTATGGTATCCATGGAAATCTCCACTCATGGCTTGCGGACTTCCTCTCTGGTCGAAGGCAACGTGTGGCCCTGAATGGATTTCTCTCATCTCCCCATCCTGTTCTGGCTGGAGTTCCCCAAGGTAGTGTTCTGGGCCCTGTGCTATTTCTGGTCTTCATCAATGATCTCTCCGACTCTCTGGAAAATCCTCTCTATCTCTTTGCTGATGACTCCACTATCTGCCGCTCCATTCCTCATCCCTCAGATCGGCAGTCTGCAGCCTCCTCACTCTCTGCAGACCTGGAAAAATCACAGACTGGTCAAAAAAGTGGAACATGTCTTTCAATCCTGACAAATCGCACACTCTTACAATGTCTCTCCGAAAGGACCGACTGGAAAACCCTCCCATCTACTTTCTCAACAATCCTCTCCAAGAAGTTCTGTCGCTCAAGCGTTTGGGTCTCTCTATCTGCCATGATCTTTCTTGGGAAAACCACATTTCCAAGCATCCTTCGTCATGCGAAGTCGTTCCTTGGCACACCTGAGCTCCTCACCACATACAAGGCTTTCATCCGCAGCTCAATGGAATACTGTTCTCCCCTCTGGGTTGGTGCTCCTGCCTCACACCTAGCTCGGCTTCACGCTGTTGAAACCAAAGCTTTCAGAATCATTGGAATATCCTGCGATGAAGTTAACTCCGAGGGCCTTACACTCACTCACTGCAGGCAGGTTGGTGGTCTTTCTGTCTTCTACCGACTCCTCTCCGGCCTTGCTCCCCCAGCTCTGTCTGTGCTCTGTCCCCCCAATATTCCTTCAGGTCGCACAAGATCTGCGTGCAACCCTCTTATGGTTAAACTGCCAAAATCTAGGCTCTCTGCTCACCTTCACTCTTTCATTTCCCTTTTCTCCCACCTCTGGAACAAACTCCCCCACTCCCTTCAATCCCACTCCTCCCTCCAGGTCTTTAAAACAGCTGTCCACCACAATCTCCTATCTTCCCCCATCCAAAACCTTGATCTTTTATACACCCGCTAATTCACCCCAGATACTCTTTTTTTTTTTTTTTTTTTGAAATTCCAACTTCTTTCCTGGAAGTTCTTGCAGTGTTCATTTGTTTTATACCTCTCCCACCTCCCCCAAAGCCCTCCCTCTCCCACATTTCTCCCGTTGTCCCTGCTCTCAAATGTTGTGTTTGTGTCCTTCCCCCTCTCTCCCCATCTTGTCTGCCGCTCCCCTTATTTTTTGTGTTTTGTGTGTCGGTTTGACTTTTTGTGTGATTAATGTTAGCTCTTTCACGAGCCTCGATCTTGTATACAAAAAAAACAAACATAGGTGGTATTGCCCCCTTTGGCAGAAACAACCACAAGGAGGCGTTTCTTATAACTGTCTGCCAGTCTCTGACATCGGCTGGGAGAAATTTTTGCCCACTCCTCCATGCAGAATTCTTTCAGCTGTGCGATGTTTGAGGGGTTTATTGCATGCACAGCTCGTTTCAAATCCCCCCACAACATCTCGATGGGATTTAGAGCCGGGCTTTGACTTGGCCATTCCAGAAACCCCCATTTCTTTCTTTTCAGCCATTCCTTGGTGGATTTACTGGTATGTTTAGGGTCATTGTCATGTTGCAAGGTCCACCTTCGGTTGAGCTTCAACTTTCCGACAGATGGCCTCATATTATCCTCAAGCACCCTCTGGTACAATGAAGAATTCATAGTGGATTATATGATGGTGAGCTGCCCAGGCCCTGATGCAGCAAAGCTGCCCAAACCATAATATTTCCACCACCATGCTTTACAGTTGGTATCAGGTTGTTGTGGTCAAATGCTGTCTTTGGTTTTCGCCAAACATGTCTTCTGGTACTGTGGCCAAATAGCTCTGCCTTTGACTCATCTGTCCAGAGCACATTGTTCCAGAAGTGCTGGTCTTTGCCTAGGTGTTCATTGGCAAACTTTAGTCTTGCCCTGATGTTCTTTGTGGACAGCAAAGGTTTCCTCCTCGCACACCTCACATGAAGATCAAATTTGTGCAGCCTCTTTCTAATGGTAGACTCGAGCACTTTGACATCAACAGTGACACGAGCTACCTGAAGGTCCCATGATGACATTCTGGGGTTCTTTGAGACTTCTTTCAGCATCTTGCGGTCTGCTCTCAGGCTGAACTTGCTGGGGCGGCCTGGCCTGAACAAGTTGGCAGTTGTTTGGAATCTTCTCCACTTGTAGATGATCTTCCGGACAGTCGAATGATTGATTTCAAATTGTTTGGAGATCTTTTTAAATCCCTTCCCAGACTCGTAGGCATCTATAACCTTCTTTCTGAAGGCCTCAGAGAGCTCTTTTGATCTCGGCATGGTGACGCCGCACATTTCAACAACAAAGAGCAAACCAAACTAAATGTCTGAGGTTTAAATAAGACAGGTTCCTCCAAGATCCTCTCCAACGATGTTCTAATCATTTGCACCTGAGCTGGTGCACCTGATTCTAATTTTAGGTATTTGAAGTAGTGATAAATGTTGGGGTGTACTTACTTTTTCCACATGCGAAATTTGCATTTATGTTTATTTAAATTATACAATGGAATACAAAATGTAAATGTTTCATGATATTTGTTATATTATATCACCTTTATCTATCAATATTGTTGAAATGAATATCAACAAATAGCTGTATGTTGAAATATGTTGAAAAAGTCAAAATTTTACATGGGGTGTACTTACTTTTTCACGTGACTGTATATATATCCAGGCGAGACGTGCAGCAAGAGGTCTAACATTTGGGACACAGGGTGCAGAGCTTCATCAAAGACCATGCACACCAGGTGGAATGTGTGACAACGAGAAAAGAGGAAAACACAAACACGCTATGAAACTCACGATGCAGTGGCCACCAGACCCAATTCCGTCACATGTTCACCGCAAGGAATTGTGGGATGTCGCCAGACTCGCCAGGGTCAGTTTGTTTTAATATGGCAGACTATTACCATGTTCCTTGATTGCAGACAACCAACCAGATGATCTGCAGAAATGATTGTGAACGAAAACAACACAACAATATTAGCTCCCTCACTTTCTCAAGAAGTTTTTGTTGTTAAAAATCAATCCCATCAGTCTCCACATTCTTTGGAAAATAATAATGAGGTTGTCGAAAGTGATCATAGTGTAATGACCACAGGTGATATATATATTATATATTATATATTATATATATATATATATATATATATATATATATATATATATATATATATATATATATATATATTTATTTATTGTTGCGGAGATGAGGACTGTATTTTTTTTGATTGTGTGCTGTATTATTATTATTATTGTTTATTCTTCGCCCCCTACCTCCGGAGCTGTGTAAAGGTGAAAGGGCATCCCATAATTAGTCCACAAGCATACACGTCAGCCAAATAATAGAATACCCCTGTTTGATAGTTATCTCTTATTCTGTGTTTTAGAGTAAGGCTGTGTCTCCCATTAATTGAAGTACTCCATTGCACCAGTGAAAGAGAATAGATCCCCTTTCATTCCCATCCCCAAAATCTCCATTCCCTTTTACATCCCCTCTGGTGATTGCCAACCCTCGATTGCCAATTACCTCCCCTCCAATAACCGCCATTGACCACGAGGCAGGGTCGGAGAAGAAAGGCGTGTCTCCACCTCGTCATAGAGGGGAAGAGGGGCGTGCCCGCCCGTCGTCATCAAGGGCGGAGCGAGAGGGTCGCGTGACCAACCAGGGCCGAGGTGAGCACACCGATGGGCGTGTCCTGAAGGCCGGCGGCTTGATCGCTGGAGGCGCTATAAAAAGGCGCGCACGCAAGAAGCAAGAGAGAGAGTCGTGAGTTGGTCGTCAGAGGAGGGTCAGTGGTTGCGTTGGTTGCGGTGAGGAGTCGGTGGTGGTGGTCAGTTGGTTGCGTTGGTTGCGGTGAGGAGTCGGTGGTAAAGAGTGAGTGGACCAAGAAAGAGTTGAGGGTTTGGACCAGACGAGTCGGACAAGGCCTGGCAAAGCACGCGACGTCCACAGCAGCCACAACAGCAGCTTGGGGGCCTGAACGGCGGTTTGGAGCAGGGCCGTGAAGGAACGGCGGCTGCTAAACGCGCCGGTTGTGCTGCAGGACCCCCTTGGACCTTCCTCTCCCTCCAGCCATCCACCTCCTGCCTTTCCACCCTTCTTGTGTACGTGAGTTTGTTTTGTTTGTTCTGTCCCTGGGTTAATTAAGTCTGTATAAGCTAATAATTGCACTGTGTCTCTGATTCTTCTGTATATTATTTTATTATCTTTCCTTCTCCTTGGTTACTTTGAGCATGTAAATAGTAGGAATAAATTTAGTAGTATTTCCAACCTTTTTGTCTTCTTCTTCTTCTTCTTCTTCACATCCGTGTCGCCTTTGGCTTTTCCCTATTGAATAGCTGCGGTGCGATCCGGCCAACGTTTGGGTGGAATCGGGTTCTAATCGGGGAATAACTGTTCGGTCGCGGTTGGACCATCCGCTCGGCCCATCATACCATCTAAACCGCGATCATTAAAAATTGGTGTCTGGGCGTGAGATTCGGGGCCCGAACCACATTTTTAAAACATCTAAAAAAAAAATTTGGTCAAAATTTGGAGCGGCCGAAATTTGTTTTGTTTTACAAAACCTGAACTTTGAAATCGCGCCATGGCTGGTCAAGGCGATCGGATGCAGGTGGGTGAGCTAGAGGAGGGGTAAGGAGTAACCCAGGATCAGAGGGACGAAGTAGAGGAGAACAATGAGGAGGCGGTTGAGGGAGTATCAGACGCACAAAATGGCGGCCTCGCGCACATGATTATTGTGGCGCCAAATTTAGCCGCGCCCGTGACCGTAGCAGCGCCGCCGATGGATTGGGGCCTATTTATGGAACAAATAAAGGCGCTCATGGTCCAGACAAGTGAAGACCTGAGGAATGACTTGGGAAACCAAATGGGGGTAATGGGGAACCGGATGGATGCTCAGAGTGAGCAATTGGGAGTAATGAGGGACGAAGCGAGGGGTACCGGTGAGGGATTAAAACATGGGTTAACGGGGGTGGAAAATAGAATGGCTGCCCAGGAGAATCAGTTAGAGGGGGTGAAAAATGGGTTAATGGGGTTAGAAAATAGGATGGAGGACAAATTGCGGGAAATAGGGGAACAATCCGCCCGAGAAATTAAACAAATGGGAGAGCAGATAGAGGAGGTAAAAATCGGGGTAGAAACCAAATTGGATGCTCAGAGGGATGAATTGGGACAGATGAGGGTGGCATCTACAAAGGAGATGGAGGAGATGAAAGAGGAGATACGACGAGGTGTGAGTGAGGAGGTCTCGGGGCTACGCGAGGAGGTAAAGCGAGGTGAGAAGCGTTATGGAGAAAGAGGTGAGAAATGGGGCGGCAAAGTTACAAGGGGGAATAGAAGATCTGACGGAGGAGGTGGAACAGCTGACAGAGGGACAGACGGAGTTAGTGGAGCAGGTTCAAAGGAACACTGCAGTACTCGGAGGGTTAAAGGCGACACAAAAAGAAATTAAAAATGACAATAGCGACACAGAGGGAATGTCAGATGGTACGTGAGGGACTGACAAGGAGGTTGGATGAGGTGACAGAAGTAATGGAGACAAAGGACCGAGAGGTGAGGATGCACATAGAGACGGTCACGGTAGCCTTAGAGGACGAACTTGAGGAGACGCACCGAGAAATAAAAGAGGTTAAACAAAAATTAGAGGAAGTGGAAGAAGAGGTGAGTGAAATTAAGAAGAGACGGACAGAAACTAAGAGAGAAATCCAGGAGGAGGTAATGGAATTGGTACAAGGTCGGTGCTCAACTCATGGTGTGCTGCTCACTAACCAAATAAAGAGTTTGCAGGTGGCAAAGGAGGTGCGGAGACGAGGTGCCAAGGTGAGTGGCGATGTAATCGGAAATGTACATGATGTGAGGAAAACTTCATTCGGCTTGGGGATTGGTTTGGATCCGGGTGTTCGTGAGAGGCCGTTGGTGAAGTGTTCGACAGGTCTGGTGTGCGAAAAACGAGGTGTGCGAGAATGTCCGACCATGGGGTGTGTGAGGAAAAAGTGCACGCCGAGGAGTGAGTATGCCGTCAAGAGTGAGTTGGTCGAAGCGCGTGTGCGAGGGGGTACATGGAAGCGCGGTGTGGTAAGTGTTACGGAGGAAGTAACGAAAGAGTGTGCGCAAGAGGATGCGCGAGAAAGGTGTGTAACGGACAGGTGCATGGGGAAAGAGTGCGCTGTCAAGAGTAAGGGGGAATGCACGCCTGTGGTGAATGTTACAGAGGATGTAACGAGAAAATGAACGCCTGTGGTGAGTGTTACAGAGGGTGTAACGGGAGAGTGTGCGGAAGAGTGTGTGCGAGAAAGGTGTGTAACGGACGGGTGCATGAGGAAAGAGTGCGCTGTCGAGAGTAAGGGTGAGTGCGCTGTCAAGAGTGGAGGTGAAAGTAGTGAGAGTGGCACGGAGCGTGAGTTGGTTGTGACAGGTGAGCGAGGATGTACACCTGGAATGGAAGGATGCACACCTGGAATGGTAGAGCGTGTGTGGGAATGCACACTTGAGTTGGTTGTGAGGCACGTGGTTGGGTGTGCGGGTGAGAGCACACCTGTGATTGTCACAGAGGAGGTGACCGAGGAGGGGGCGCGAAGAGGTGTGTTGGTGAGGTGTGCGAGCGACGAATGTGTGCCAAGGTGTTCGGTGGTCAGGTGTGTGACCAAGTCGGTGAGCGGAATGAGTGTACCGAGGTGTGTAAGGAAAGGTACGAGGAGCATGGGAACAGCTGGAGGTATGAGCAAGAAAGGGGTAGCGTATGCGTGTCAGCATCCAGGTAAGGCATCGACGGTAACCGGGTTAGAGGTTAGAACGACTTATAGCCGAATCGGGCCCTCGGTGCGTGCCGGGCAGCTTGACGTGCCGCGAGGACCAGCGGGGATCCGAACCACGGCGGTTTCGAAAGAACCGCCGTACGCGAACCACGCTGTGCCTCGCTTGGAACGGCCGCGTCCGGGCTCCACTAGGCGGAGCGGGCAGCCCGATAGGAAGGGTCGTCATGGCGACCACTTTCTATTGAGACGTGCCGGCAGGTCGAGATCGGGAAATTGGATGGCTACGCGCCGAGGTGGTGCGTGGGATCTCGGCACGGGTAGGTAAGCCCCCGTCCCTGCACCGAGTGCCGGACGCATCCAGCCGCCGGCACCAAAGAACCCGCGTTCATTGCTCGGCTGTACGAAGCCGAGCTTCAGAAGGGAATTGGCGCACCGAGAGGATGTAATAAGTAGACGAATGATGATAGTGATAGTGATAGTGATTTGATACGAAATTTAGAAAAGTGAATAGAATTGGCAGTAATTGGAAAATTTTTGATTTGTTGGATTTGGACGAGCGAAATTGATAATAGGACCTCCCCGATGTGGTGGGATGGCAAATCCACCATCCCTCACACCAAGGGGGGGCAAAGGAGCACTAACTTATGGGGTGTATGGCAGTGAAAACTAGCCGGGTGGGTTAGGATATATCGTGTGTAGGGATCTCGCGAAGATGACATTAGGTAACGTTAAGGTTAGTTAGTGACAAGGATACCTGTAGTGGGGACGCAGGTAGATTAGCGTGGATGATAATGACGTGGGAGCGCAATAGTTTAAAGGGACGACTGGGAAGCGCAAGTTTCAGAGGGGAGTAGTTAGATGAGATGATGCCGTGTGTTTGAGGATTGAACAGGTGTGATTGAACAGGTGTGATTGCACAGGTGTGCAACTGAACAGGTGTGTGGAGCAGTGTATGAGGGAGTAGTGGTGATTGCGTGTTGTGTTGACCAAATGGTCCAGGAAGAAAGGAGGGTGCAGGTGGCACCAGGTGATTGCACAGGTGTGCAACAACAGGTGTATGTGGCTGTGTGGAATAAATGGTAGTGTGGAATAAATGGAGTATTGGAATGGATGGTCGTGGAGTGAGTATGGTGGAAATTGTGGAGTGGAGTGGATGGTGCGGAGGTGTGAATGGGGGAAGAGTGGACCCCCATCACGGATACCCGGGGCGGGTAGTGTAAGTGTTAGGTAGAGGGTACAGGTAAATTGTGGTTGGATATTGGCATCTGTGGTGCGGGTGAAAGAATGGTCTTTGGATGGGTGCATTAGTGTTGTGGAAATGGCTGGGCGTGTAGCCTGTTAGTGTGTGTAGTTGGTTGGGCGCTCCACCACTGTGAGGATGTCGGCCAGGTGAGGCCGCAGGTGGGCTCTGGGAGCCGGTAGTAGTTGTTGTGGATGGGGCCCGAGGATCCGGAGGATGGACCCAGGTAGCCCAGTGCCAGAGGGCACCGAGTGGGGTGACAGAGCCAGGAGGGGCTGTCCCCAGTTAGTTAGGTTAGGGTGAGGAGCTAGGTAAGCTCGGGTGGCAACTGCAGTGGTGGAGGTGTGCAGGTGAGTAGACCTGCTGGGAGAGCTACACGTCGCAGCCCAGAAATTGTGCGAGGGCACCGGGAGATGAATCGGGGGAGTGAGACCCCAAATTGAGGAGCACCACAGTTTGGTCAATGGGAATTGGTTTTTAGAACCCATAGTGTAAGTTGGCCGATGGATTGGCAGGGAGAGACCCCGGGTAGTGTAAAGTGTGTTAAAGTCATTTAGAGGATAGTTAGGAAGAAGGATCTCCTCGCACCATCTGCATCCACTCACCTGAGGTGACAGGTACTCCGCACCATGCCATGTTTAATTATTTTTGATGCAAATGTTTTGGATTGTGAGACGCATCATGACGTGGGTGTGACATTGTGCGTAATTCCATCTCTCCCTCCTTATGAGGATTGATGATGATTTGGTGATGGCAAATTTTGAAGTAGAGGGATTGTGGTGACGAATTTGGTATAGGAGAAATATGGGGAAGACGTGACAGTAGTGACGAATTTGTAAATGTGTAGATTTTGTAAATATGGGGTGAGGGCAAGGGTAGTGTAGGTGACAGGGGGGTGACGTAAGGTAGGGACGAGCTTTCTCACTTCGCTCTCCGTACGCATTTCGCCTTGCATTGCCTTATTGATGTGTACCCTTGTGACCTTACCCCTCGCTCATTTGTCTTTCCCCTTTTGTCTCCCACATGACCTGTGCGCCATTGGGCGCCGAAGGGAGCGTGCGTGGGTCGGCCATTGTGCGCCCGAAATTCCCAGAACCAGCTGTCTGCATCGATGCACCACATTATGGACCACATGCCTGTGGCCGAGCACCACTTATGGACCCCATGGGTTGGGGCATGGCCCCTCTGCTGGAACCGGCCATGAGGGCCCGAAATCTTGCTGGCGGACCTTGGCCACAGGGCACCGATGCCCCACAGGTGAACCACACGTAGTCGGCCCTGTGGGCCATAAATAAAATAAATAAAAATGGACACATTGGGTGCAAGTTTTAATACAAATAGGCCGCCAGTAAGCAAAGCAAAGGAATGACAACATCTGGAAGAACAAATAATAGTAACCAGCAGAGGGAGCCGAAGAGCAAGAGATCACCTGCAGGGTTAGGGCTTGTTGATTTATTTTTTATTGTTGAACACTGATGAACTATGGTGACTGCACCGATTGGTGCTTGAGGGTGCTTGTATTGGTGCGTTTTTGGGTGCTTTAATGGTGCATTGATGCAGAGCAGACTGTCTCCCCCCCCAGAAAGAACAATCACAGGTCCTGGGTTAGTTTTGTAAATAAAAATAGCGTCATTGTAAATAATGCCTCCCACCGTCAGTGTGTAGTTTGAAGACCATTCCGCAATTCGGTTAACTGTGGGCGTAAGTCTGTTAGGCAGGGTGCAATGGAGCAGCGGGCCACATTTATTTATGTTTTAAAACTGTCGCACTCAGGGTCAGGTTAAAAGTAGAGGGAACTACACGTACGTGTCACACTAAATAAAAGTTGTAGGCCCGGGACGTGCCTAAGAGGAGGAGGGTGCAGTGTTGCGGAGATGAGGACTGTATTTTTTTTGATTGTGTGCTGTATTATTATTATTATTGTTTATTCTGCGCCCCCCCTACCTCCGGAGCTGTGTAAAGGTGAAAGGGCATCCCATAATTAGTCCACAAGCATACACGTCAGCCAAATAATAGAATACCCCTGTTTGATAGTTATCTCTTATTCTGTGTTTTAGAGTAAGGCTGTGTCTCCCATTAATTGAAGTACTCCATTGCACCAGTGAAAGAGAATAGATCCCCTTTCATTCCCATCCCCAAAATCTCCATTCCCTTTTACATCCCCTCTGGTGATTGCCAACCCTCGATTGCCAATTACCTCCCCTCCAATAACCGCCATTGACCACGAGGCAGGGTCGGAGAAGAAAGGCGTGTCTCCACCTCATCATAGAGGGGAAGAGGGGCGTGCCCGCCCGTCGTCATCAAGGGCGGAGCGAGAGGGTCGCGTGACCAACCAGGGCCGAGGTGAGCACACCGATGGGCGTGTCCTGAAGGCCGGCGGCTTGATCGCTGGAGGCGCTATAAAAAGGCGCGCACGCAAGAAGCAAGAGAGAGAGTCGTGAGTTGGTCGTCAGAGGAGGGTCAGTGGTTGCGTTGGTTGCGGTGAGGAGTCGGTGGTGGTGGTCAGTTGGTTGCGTTGGTTGCGGTGAGGAGTCGGTGGTAAAGAGTGAGTGGACCAAGAAAGAGTTGAGGGTTTGGACCAGACGAGTCGGACAAGGCCTGGCAAAGCACGCGACGTCCACAGCAGCCACAACAGCAGCTTGGGGGCCTGAACGGCGGTTTGGAGCAGGGCCGTGAAGGAACGGCGGCTGCTAAACGCGCCGGTTGTGCTGCAGGACCCCCTTGGACCTTCCTCTCCCTCCAGCCATCCACCTCCTGCCTTTCCACCCTTCTTGTGTACGTGAGTTTGTTTTGTTTGTTCTGTCCCTGGGTTAATTAAGTCTGTATAAGCTAATAATTGCACTGTGTCTCTGATTCTTCTGTATATTATTTTATTATCTTTCCTTCTCCTTGGTTACTTTGAGCATGTAAATAGTAGGAATAAATTTAGTAGTATTTCCAACCTTTTTGTCTTCTTCTTCTTCTTCTTCTTCACATCCGTGTCGCCTTTGGCTTTTCCCTATTGAATAGCTGCGGTGCGATCCGGCCAACGTTTGGGTGGAATCGGGTTCTAATCGGGGAATAACTGTTCGGTCGCGGTTGGACCATCCGCTCGGCCCATCATACCATCTAAACCGCGATCAGTAACAATATATATATATATATATATATATATATATATATATATATATATATATATATATATATATATATATATATATATTCTCATTGGATTCAATACTTCATATAGCATATTGTGTTCACCTGGAATTTAGATCTGTATTACAGTCTTTATACCAACATAAACTCTGCATGACATCATTGAGGTTGAGCAACTCGTGAATTTATGAGGACCATGAGTGGTCAATAAAAAAACACAAAAGATGGAAAGAGGAGATTGCTTTTGCAAATAAAGTTTCGTTCTACAGTCTAGACAAGTAGATTCAACATTTTGAAATCAAATAAAGTAAGTTTCGTTTCAATTGTTTGTCCTAATCAAATTGAAATGAGGACATATAAACAAACCATTGTACCTTGTGTACATGACGTCACTTAAGCCACGTCATCAATACTCAAGTGCATTCAAACTGAAAACATTCTCAGGAGTTTGCGAATGCTTCACAAGTCTTTAATACATTAAAAACGTTGTGATGCTTCTGGCTGACCGTTTAACTTTATTCTGTCAGCCGCCTATGACATCATCTCCTACAAGTGCAGTCTTGGGACAAAGGTTTCTTGCTGCCATGTCAGATTAATGCCTGTTAACTTTTGGAACATTCCGCTCATTTAGAAAATAGATTGAATATCTTGAAGAGCCTCGGAGTTATCTTCTTACTATAATTCACCAAATGTCCGTCTGTTCGTTCCCAGGTACCGCAAAAACGGCTGAACCGATCGCAACGATATTTTGGGTGGGTAATCCTTGGACCCCTTGGAGCAAAATAGGCTATATTGTTTTTACAATTTTTCCAATTTTCCAATTTTTCCAAACACGATGGAATAATATTTACCGATATGAACAGTGATGTGGCTTTTATTGAAATTCTACAAATACTGTTTAGATTTTGATGATTTGCGTGTGATATGATTTAACGGATGTTTATGTAAATTGTTGAAAATAAAAAAGCCTTCAATTTCTGATATTTTGTCTTTTCATTTGGGCCTCCCAATTAAAGCCCCGCCCGTAAGGCGGGTACCGTTGCTAGTCATAGTAACTCCATTTGAATTAAACGAAACATTTTGTGAACCTTTTCAATGTGACTTCGTGTGCCTTCCCGTCGATTCGCTCAAGGATTTAATCAAATCCGAGGACAGCATGTTGTACTTCACAAACATATTGAATGTCTACATCTATGAAACTCAATGAAGTTGTAAAATTAATTAAAATATGCGAAAATGAATTTTTATTATTTATTACACATAATTGTTGTTATTGTTCTTGTTGTTGTTGTTGTTGTTGCTGCTGTCGTTGTTTATGTGCTCCTTCCGTGTACTCTCATATATTTTTATGCCTGCGCTGACAAAGTCGCCGGAGGCATTATGTTTTCGAGTTGTCCGTCCGTCCTTCCGTCCGTCCGTCCATACGGGCTAAACCTCGTTTTTTCTCAGCAAACACATGTCCGATTGAGACGAAACTTTCAGGGTAGGAGTGCAGAATGCAGAATGCAGAATGTTATGATGCAGAATGTTATGATAAATGTGACATCATAGGTCACGTGGTATGGCAGCCATCTTGGATTAAAAGCAGATAATTAAAAAATTATTTCTCGGAAACCGCTGAATGGAAAAATTTGAAACTTCGCACATTGTCAAGTACTCCCAATGGGGACCAAAAGCATGATAATGATGACATCATAGGTGAAGTGGTATACCAGCCAAAAGTGTTTTAATCGAATTCCTTATCCTAAAAATCTGAAACTGCAAGCACATGATCCATTATGACCCATTTGTATTGAAATGTTAAATTTATGACATCATAGGTCACATGGTTTGGCAGCCATATTGGATTGAAGGAAAATATTAAATAATTATATCTCTGAAACTGCTCACCCTAGTGATGCGAAATTTTACAAATATCATCTAACAGCACTGTTGCATATAGTTTGAAAATGATGATGCCATAGGTCATGTGGTTTGGCAGCCATCTTAGATAGAAAAACGAACCTTATCCGATCCGATCAATAAGCGCCTTTGGGCTTCTTGAAAAGCGCTATACAAAATAAATGAATTATTATTATTATTATTAACAAAACTTCACAAACGTGATCCCCTACCCATACATATGCAGAGTGATGGCATCTACCGGTTGTGGGACTATGCGGAGGCATATTGGCGACAGTCACCTTGTTCTAGTTTCCATTGTTTGGAGAAGTATTACTATAATGTATAAAGTTATGTTCTCCTCCTGTGTCCTTCTGAAGGTTTGCTGTTGTCGTAGAATAAATGCTGCCATTGGAACTGACGCATGAAGCTCCAATTCCTGCATCTTCTTCCTCAAATCCCATAAGGATGGGCTTTTAAAACATAGCAGGTACCATCATGATTAAAAGAAACAAAATTTTAGTTACAGGTCTACAAGAGGTGTTGGTGTGGTTGATATTGTTGTGGTTCTTGTTGTGGTCGATTTTTGAAACATGCACCCATTGGTCGGACAGCTGCCGGATCCGGATCAGGATACAAGAATTTTTGAATTTTTAAAGTGAATCTTCACCATTGAGAGATTTTGGTGAAGATTCAAATCCGAATCCAGATTAACGAATTTTTAAAAATTTTAAAGTGAATCTTCACCAATGAGAGATTTTGATGAAGATTCGAATCTGGATCCATATATGAGGATTTTATAATTTTTTTAAGTGAACCTTCACCATTGAGACATGTTGGTGAAGATTCAAATCTGGATCCGGATACAAGAATTTCAAAAAAATTTAAGTGACTTCACCATTGAGAGATTTTGGTGAAGATTCAAATCCGGATCCAGATTAACGATTTTTTAAAAATTTTTAAAGTGAATCTTGACCAATGAGAGATTTTGATGAAGATTCGAATCTGGATTCATATATGAGGGTTTTTTGTTTTTTTTCAGTGATTCTTCATCTACGAGTGATAGGGCTAGGGCTACGGCCAAACTACGAGTGATAGGGCCAAAAACGATATTTCCCATGCTATTTAAAAAAGTTAACGACTTATGACAAAACTAGGTGGATGAGTTAGTCAGGTGATACGAACAAGCCGATTCGATTTTGGTACAGGTCGGAATCCAGATGTGGCCTATCTGTAGGATACAGAACGTAATGTTCAGCCTGGCAGAGGTACGAGATTTCCAGAGTGACCGTTCTAGTTCGTTCCTCTTTTTCTCTGCTTGTGGAAACAACTTCCACAAACTCTTCAATTTCACTCTTCCCTCTCAGACTGCAAAACGAACAGCTGTTCGCCAACATTTCAGATCACCTCCCATCCCAAATCATGAGCTTTTCCACACATATTAACCTCCCCAAGCAAACCTTTCCAAATGCCCAATTTTTCTTCCTGAGAGTTTGCTTCTGTATCCGTCATGTCTACTCCATGTGTCCTCCCCTATACCGCTCATTCTACCCCACATCCATTATTTTCCCATGTCTTGGTCTATTTTGTCGGTCAGCTCTGCTGCTGGAGTGTCCTCCCCCTCCCCTCACCTCTTCTCGCCTCCCTCCTTTATCTTGCTCCTTTTGTTCTGTTATGTCCTGATCCATTCTATATTTCAGTTCCTCCATGAGCCTCGACTTCGTAAACAAAAAATAACACTCAGGCAAAAATAAAAATAAATAGACCATGTATAATTATATTTGCTTCCCCTTGGGCAAAGCCACCACAACCACATCTGCTTCTTGCTCCACTAAGCTCGAAGAATACGTTTACTCAGTGCGTATGCAAATTTACTGACACCAACATCACAAACGTAGCATACAAATGTCTGGTGTGTTTGATAAGATAGATTAGTGAGCGAAATTCACTGCGGAATTGTACCAAAGCAAGCACCGAGTTAATGCTGCAAGAGATAATGTTTGTCCAGAATAGAACTGTTTCATTTGACAGCTCATGGAACAGTTCTACCTTTCCAAACTACAGACAACTTGCCCGTGCCTGCATGGGATTCTAAACGGGGTCGGGATGGTGATTGCAAAAATACAAATGGCAAAAGTACAAATGGCGTCTTCTATCATCAAGCCGGGAGCAGCAATTATCACATTTTATTTCCACATTTGATGAAATTTAAATGCTCTAATGGCGGCGAGATACTCCATTTGAAACAGTTTGTTCCAAATATGTAGCTTTTTGATGCCTGGGGGTCCGTAATAAAAATATTGTATTGAGCCAAAGTCAGAGACCAATTGCAAATTCGTCGAAGGAGGAGGATGGCATACAAGGCATACACCAATGTGTGAATGCAATAGCTGCGTTACTATGTACATTGTACACCCTCTTTTACTGCTCAGCTTCGCTTGATTCCCAGGGAATACTGTATAAATTCTGACAGTTGTCAGCCCCCGAGAAGGACAAAGCACATCCACATAGACTAAAGCTAGTTATGCCTTAGAATTCTGTTTCACAATTAAGTTATATCTTGTTATCAATTAAGATTGTAGTCAGGTCAGTCTTTTGGGACTGCCACTGGTAACATGTAAAGTGCTACCTGTCGCATGGTCGGGTTGTCGGCGACTAAACTGACACCCCTCACTGGCTTTGCTAATGGGGAGGATGACTATGACACCCTGCCAGGACCAAAAGCAACACCTGACAAAGGGTGGAGGAGCTCCCATAATGAGCCAATGGCCATCCAGTAAGGAGATGGTGTCTCCTAAAAAACACCCACCGGTTGACCCATCCCTACTTATTTCTCGCCGCTACCAATTTTCACCTCACCTCCGTCACTCTCTCATTTATTCCAGTGTCTGACACTTTTGTTTAGAGTGCTAAATGATTGAATTAAGGCATATGATTACAGGTTTGTCATGTCAGGGACAAAGGAAAATGTATATATGCCTGTAAATTGTGTATATTGCCTGCATCGCCGACTCCTGTTTTCCTGCCAATTCCTTGTTTGTATCCTAACCTCCATCTCTCCCGTCAATTTCTGCCATGCTTGTAATAAACTTCTGAAAGATTTAGCATTGTGTCTTGACCTATCCTGTCCGAGTTTGGGTGGGGACAGTGCTCCTGGGGGTAATCAGCCCAGGTGGTTGATTGAACTTTGATAGATGATATAGAGTGTGGCGCGTAATGTTGGTTCGCTCGGCCAATTAACATCTGTTGTGCGACTGCCGGCACAGTTCCTAATCTACTACAATCATCTTCCCAATATGGTAAACTGACACTGGGCATGAGGATCCGACCATTGGAGAGTGTTGTAGACAGCGTCAATTGTGTTTTTATAGATGTGTTGGCCTTCGGAGTTATCCGGGCAGTGTCCGCAACAATATCAACAAAGTGATATGTACAAAAGTTGGCAGTGTAGCGGAAAAGTAAGCAGAGCCACATTTGTGCCATCTAGCCCTGGTTTGAATCTTGAGCAAGCAATAAATTGTCACCATCTTGCTTCACATCCAGGGTGAGGTATCAATGCATGGACAATCCATCGAAAGGATGCCAAGCTGGTGGACCTGTCTGCCAGCACCGCTTCTTCACGGGCATTGCAGATCCTATACTGTCTTTCACAATCAGGAGGCAAATTATCACTGACACCCAGAACAATATAGTGCCCTGACCCACAAGGGGCACTGCAGCAACGGTACAACTGTGTTTCCAGCAACCAATGATGCAAACGAGCATCCAGTACGTGTTGTAACATGTCATCGAGTCAATTCTAGTACCTCCGAGAATATTCGATCAACCGTCAAATAGCAAATACTTGCATAAATGGTTTCATCCATGTGACATTATGTTGTCTAACTTTGCATCAAAACCTTAAATGTCGCAAAGAAAATGAACCTCGTGTTTTACCAAAATATTGATCACATTATGAGCAAGATCTGGAGGGGTTTGCCAAACAACAAAATCCAACAACATGCAAAGCCAGACATATTTACAAGGAATCAACAGTTACAAGAATCTAGGTTATTGACCAAGACTGGCCTTGTACAGCTCACCAGGGAATGCTCCTCTCGGGCATGATGGTGTGTGGCCAGACAACCTCAATCAGCCAGATTTTGCAGCTTTGCTGAGTCGGGATGGATCAAACATGATGGTATCTGGCAGGTGTGTTGAACCGCTCTTTGAGCCAATGGATCACGTTGCCAGTAACTGACAATGGCAGGTAGCCATGCTTGCAATGTCTGAAACTACAACAAAAGCTGACTTCACTGTTTGTTTCAAGTTACAACCAAAAACATTTTGGTTCAAATGCAACGGACGTTATAGTGATTAAAAAGACTTAATGCTGGAGATTTTCTAATCCTAATATTCTAATCTAATCTAATCTAATCTAATCTAATCTAATCTAATCTAATAATAATCTAATTGCGAATATTTAAAATGATTGTTAACCTTTTGAATACCAGTGATACCAATCTTAATCAAGTTCATGATGGTGATATCCCACTATCCCAGGTTCAAATCACAAATACTATGTTCATTTGTCCAGTCGACTGATTTCCTCCATGCCGAGTAAGATAATCAGTCCTAATATGATATATAGTACTGTGTAAAAGTTTGGGTTATTCCATTGATTCAGGGAAAAGGCCATCAAAATGAAAGGCGCACAAAACTCAAGACAACACGTAGGATTATCATACACACAAAGTTATAAATTACGTCCCATTAATAATTATTTGCAATAAATAATACAGCCCAAGAAAATAATTATACTTTCCCTGTGGGGGATTAGCGGCGAGAGAAGCAATCTGTCAACAAAATATATCGTGTTTTTTTTTACACTTACACACTCACACACTCACACACACACACACACACACACACACACACACACACACTCACACTCACACACTCACACTCACACACTCACACTCACACACACACTCTCACACACACACACACACACACACACACACACACACACACACACACACACACACACACACACACATATCAACTCAGTGATATTATTGGGCTTTCTTGCATGAACTGCTCACTTCAGGTTCTGCCACAACATTTAAATTGGGTTCAGGTTTGGACTTTGACTTGGCCATTCCAAAACGCAAAATCTCTTCTGCTTCAGTCAGTCTGTTGTAGATTTATTTGTGTATCTCAGATCGTTGTCTGGCTGCATGACCCGCTTTCTGTTAAGCTTCAGCTCATGGACGGATGTCCTGACATTCTCCTGTAGAATTTCCTGGTACAATCCAGAATTCATGTTTCCGTCAATGATGGCAAGCCATCCGGGTCCTGAAGCAGCAAAGCAGCCCCAAACCATGATACTCCCACCACCATGCTTCACGGTTGGGATGAGGTTTTTTTTTATGTTGGAATGCAGTGTTTGGTTTTCGCCAAACATAACGCTTCTTATTTAAGCCAAAAAGTTCCAATTTTGACTCTTCTGTTCACATAAAATTCTTCCAATGGCCTTCTGGATCATCCAGGTGATCTTTGGCAAACTTGAGACTGGCAGTAATGTTCTTCTTGGAGAGCAGTAGTTTTCTCCTTCCAAGCACACCATTCTTGGTCAGTGTTTTCCTGATGGTGGACTCATGAACACTGGCATCAGGCAATGCAAGAGAGGCCCTGCAGATGTTACCCTGGGGTTTTTTGTGATCTCCTGGATTATTGTACGCCTTGCTCTTGGAGTGATTTGCATTGGATGACCGCTCCTGGAAAGAGTAACAATGTTGTTGAATTTTCTCCATTTGTACACTACCTTCCTGACAGTCGATTGATGGATCCAACATCTTTAGTAGTTGTGTAACCCTTTCCAAACCGATGAGCATTGACAACTCTTTTTCTGAGGTCTTCAGAAATCTCTTATGATCGGATATTCTTGATTTTAAATTGCCCACAACAACATAGCATACTGGATATATTACTTAGACTGAGGATATCATACGGGGAGTGGAATGGTGGCAGAAAGGGGTGACGCTGTCCCACCTACCGCCTCTCTTGATTTAGTGCATTTATGTGTCCCAATACCCTTGTCCTACACTTGAAACATGAACAAGCTCTACAATTAGCATGTCACCTACAAAGTCGTTCAAATCCCTCATAATTTAAGTCGTTTCATTATCCCAATTACTATAAGGTGATTAGCCTTAAATTTAAAAAAGCCTGTTCGGCATTATAAGAATCGTCTTCCATTCTCTCTCTGAAGCTTTCCTGTACTCACTGACCCACTGTCCCTTTCCTCTCTCTTTCTCCCCTTCACATACTCTGGTTAACCTTTGTCCACCTGTCCGACTTCACCATTCTTTGTGTCAACCTGTCAGGCTCTCTAGTTTCGTTCCTTCACGAGTCTGGACTTCTGATGTGAAACAAAAATATATATATTCATCAAAACACATGTGCCTTCCCCACCAGAACATTCATTCAATTTCGTTTAACAAGAACATTTGTAGAGTTAACCTCAAAACTCCAAAAGCAAAATAAATAAATCAAATAAATCAAATAAATGAATAAAATAAATAAAATAAATAAAATAAATAAAATAAATAAAATAAAATAAATGAAATTAATAAAATAATAAAAAAATATATAAAAAAATAATGAAATTAATATATAAAATAGATAATAATTAAATAAGTAACGAAATGAAAAATACAAAAAGAAAAAATTAATATATTTAACAAAAAAACAAACAAAATAAGTTTAAAAAAAAAAGTTAACTCTAAAACTGAATCCGTTTCTAAAAGGATGAGACTGACACGCTTCTACGCCTTGCATTGTGTGCAACCACACTTTTCACGAGTTTTAATGATTGGTCAAAAGTATGAATGTATGTAGGACATATATGTATGTGTAGTACAAGTTTGTAAATGGGTTTGCATTCAGTTTTGTATCCAATACATCGACTTGCACAGTGTCGGGCCTGGAAACGTGGCAGACATTGTAGAATGTTGACAGACTGGGCAAGTCTGCTGCAATTGATTCTCAGGCAAAGATGAAACTGTTGAAATATGAAGGGATAGTGCAGACATCCCTGGACAAGGGAAATTTGGCAAATACATTTCTACTGCCCTTTAAATAATCTGATTTGCCACCTCAATGCAAGACGAATTTGAAATAAGAATACAAACGTGCAGTACAAGCATGAAGATGTACAACTGACATTTCAACATGGAGAACTCTTCGAACTCATCCTTTATCCATCCTCTTGTAAGCTCGCAGGTAGAGATAGCTCTTCCTCTTACCTCGGATTTATACAAACGTTTCTATGCTTAGCAGTACTTTAAACCTGCTGGTGTACAGGTGACATGATATGGCAGCATCAAAGCACCAACAGCTCATATATGTATCAACTGGAAGATCTTGGGGGTGATCATTTACAGCATCTTGACAGAGTGTGGATGTAAAAGCATGAGCGAGTTCATCCCTGTGATCTGCCAGCCAGGCCGAAGCAAAATGGTGCATTTGGGAACGGGGAACCGGATTTCCGTTAAACTCTTCTGCCTACAGTCTTGATTGCAACGGCCTAATTTCCTTTTACTACCGCCTGTAGGCTGTTGATATTGGCCCGGGTCCGATTGCAAACGGTGTCCGCGAGATTTTTTTGCAAGGACAAGGAAAAGCAAAAGCACTTATTGATCAGACCAATTGATTGATGATCTGCATCTTGCTGCTCGGTCTTCCCTTTGAGCAGCATTGTTCAACAGGACCTGCGATGCTTAACACTTTGTACCCAGAAATTGTTAGGTGATAAAAATGGCAACCTTTTTTGCTGTTCGTTCTTTTTCCTGTCGCTCTAAAAACTCATTTCTGCAGCACTCGCTTACACATGTTTCACCTCATCTCCAATGGGCTGTTTGGTATTCAACAGTTTTTGCATCATTTTCACCAAAATTTCCACGAATGCAAAAAACAGGTTGCCATCTTTAATAATAAAAAGAATGTACTGTATCAATAAAAAAGGAGCTGAGTTTCTCCATCCGCAACACTTTATTCTAAAGAGTTTCTACTGCAGTCGGATAATACAAATGTTACCGTTGGAAATGTAATAATCCATTTACTTAGTTGGAAAGCTAATACCAAAATTGATATGTTTGGAATAAAAATTTGTTCCTTTCATCACAAACTTGCCTGGTTTAAAGCCCTTTTTACAGAATTGAAGAAAAAGCGGAACCTCAAGCTTTACTGTAGCGTTTTAAACGGTAACATTTACTATTCTATCACAGCAGGAACACTTTATAAGGACACAGGAGGAACATACAAAAGAAAGTATTGTAATACTTCATGAAGCAATAGAAAAATATATCTAAAAGTATATGAAGGAGCACACAAACAACAATAACAATTAAGTGTTATAAAATATCATTTTATGGCATGTTTTACTTAATTTAACATCCTCATTGACACTGACAGATACACATGCAATATGTTTGTGAAGTACATGTTGTGTTTTGATTAAACCCATCAGCAAAGAAACAGGCGACATGCCTATTAATAATAATAATAATAATAACAATAATTATAATAATAACAAAGCATCTGAAAATGCAAACCCCATCCACGTCCACTTTGTATTCGGAGTTCTTCTTCCATATGCTAAACATGACAAAAACAGATTTTAAAAAATTACAAAACAGACAATTTTATGCGACCTTGACCTGATGACCTCTAAAACAATAGGATTCAGTGACGCAATATAGAAACCCTGCTCAAATTTCAAGAAAATCGGATGAAAATTGAAGATTTTATGCAACCTTGACCTTTGAGACCTGTTGATATTTCAAAAAACACGATCGGCTTCAAGCTTTTAATTGGTGAACCAATTCACAGACCCAATATGAAAATTATTTACATTTCTGGTCAATCGGATTAAAATTGATGATTTTAGGTGATGTTCACCTATGACATTTTGACAAAATTATTAATTTGTCTTCTCCATATTCTCATAAAAGGCTTTGTTGAAAATTTTATGACAAAAGTTCAAATGGCAAAAAAAAAAAAAGGTACAGCCCGGATGCATGCGCGCGCAAGTGTATACACACACACACACACACACACACACACACACACACACACACACACACACACACACACACACACACAGACAGACAGACAGACAGACAGACAGACACACACACACACACACACACACACACACACGTCTAACTAAATTGTCTACCACATGGATAGACGATAAGAAAGCTTTTGACAGTGTCCCACATTCGTGGATGATAAAATGCATGCAAATATACAAAATCAATCCTCAAATAATCAAACTGATTGAGAAAGCAATGGAGTTCTGGAATACCTCATTGATATTACAGCACTCAGAAGGAAATACCAGATGTAAAGAAACAGCAGTCTTTCTTCCCCCTCCCTCCCCCCACCATTTTTTGTTTTGTCTTGCTCTGGACCCACTAAGTAACCTCATCAATGAACAAGGACACAGATACACCCTAACAACCAATAGACGAACATCCAAAGAGATAGGAAAGGTGACACATCTACTATACATGGATGATTTAAAGCTCTTCTCGCCAAATTACAAATAATTAATTGACAGAACAACTAAAGCTAGTAAAACAGTTTTCCGAGGACATTCAAATGGAATTTGGACTAGACAAGTGCGCCAGGTGCACATTTGTACAAGGTAAATTTTAAAAAAGACAACATAAAAATTGACCTTCAAACAACAACACAGTAGTTAGAAAACGAAGCATCATACAAATACCTCTGTAGAAGAGGGCCACCAAATATGTCACAAACAAATGCACAAAACAATCGCCAAAGAATACCTATGTAGAACGAAGCTGATCCTGAAAACATACACTACCAGTCAAAAGTTTAGGTACACCCAACGTTTTTTGATTTTTTTTCTGTTAATGTGCAAAATGAACATAAGATGTGAACAAAACTGTTATCAAATATATATCTGCTTATCTACTCATAATATATTGTGCTTCAATGCATCTTTCTTGTGCGGAACGTAGGCTTAAAGCAATTTTTGGAAATAGGTCAAAACTGCAATACTAAATCCAAACAGAAACACAAAGTTAATGTTATTAACGTTTCATCTCAGGAGCAAAAACTGTTCACAAATACTCTGCTCTGTGTGGAATGAATGTTTATGCTTAATTTCTTTATCACGTGCAATGTCTATTATTGCCAGGCATTGCAAAAAACGTTTACAGAAAGGCCAGCCAGACAATCTAATGAGTGTTTTTGTGTTTCAGATTGCATGAACATGGGTGCCAAAGCTCAGCTAACGCTAGAAAAAAAGACAGGCGATTGCACTTTCTCAGCCACTCCTGAGAAAAAGACATGCACATGACAGCATGCTTGGAGTTTGCCAAAAGGGCACGAGGCAAAAGATTCTATGTTCTGATGAGACGAAAATTGACCTCTTTGGCCTGAATGCAAAGTGCCACATCTGGTGGAAACTGAGCACAGCTCATCACCCATCTAATACCATCCCTACCACAAAGCATGGTGGTGGCAGCATCATGCTATTGGGGATGCTTTTCAGCAGAAGGGACTGTGAGGCTTGTAAGGATATAGGGAACAATGAATGGAGCCAAATACAGACAAATCCTCAAGGAGAACCTGCCTCAGAGTGCAAAAGACCTTAGATTGTGGCGAAGATTTACATTCCAACAGGACAATGACCCCAAGCTTACATCCAAATGAACACTGGAATGGCTTCAGAACAACAATGTGAAAGTCTTGAGTGGCCGAGCCAAAGCCGAGACTTGAATCCCATTGAGAATCTGCAAAAAGACTTGAAGATTGCTGTTCACCGATGCTCCCCATCCAACTTGACAGACCTCGAGCAAATCTGCAAGGAAGCACAGGAGAAACTCCCCAAATGTGCAAATCTACACGTGCAAAGCTGATACAGACATGCCCAAGAAGACTCAAAGCTGTAATCACTGCCAAAGGAACTTCTATGAGGTATTGACTCGGGGGGCGAGGGGGTTTCGGGAGGAGGGGGGGGAGGGGGGGGGGTTGCATACTTATGGAAATTAAATATTTCTGCATTTCATTTTCAATAAATTTGTAAAAACTTATGAAAACACTTTCACTTTGTCATTATGGGATATTTAGTGAAGATTTGTGACAAAAAATCTCACTTTAATCCATTTTGAAATTCAGGCTGTAACAAAAAATATGTAAAAGTCAACGGGTGTAAATACTTTCTGAAGGCAATGTAACTATATCGAGGTTTGCAAATAAAATGAAGCTAAGTAAAGGATGTTGTAGAATTTGATCAGCAACAGCATCCTTTAAAAGTTAATGTGCAATGCAAGTCCATTATCTTTTCTGATGAATGTAACGTAATGCCATGACCATGATATTTTCTATTCCCATCAACCCCCACCCATCCTTCCAAATTTCCAGTTTTTCCTTCCTGAGAGTTTGCTTATGTATCCATCTTGTCCACCCCATACATCCGTCTCATTCCTCTCACAACCATTATTTGTCCAATTATCCCTCTATTTTGTCCTTCAACACTAATATTGATGTTCCGCCTGTTGCTTTTTCTGTTGTGTCTTGATCCTTTCATGGTTCTGGCTCCTCCACAAGTCTTGACCTTGTATTCAAAAAAATGTATGAGGAATAGCCATGAATGTTCAAAGAATGATTATTAATTATTATGAAGAACAGCTTTATGGAAAACAAAGATGTGAGGATTGCCCGTTCCAAATTTCTTCATCTGCCAAAATAACATCTGCTACTCCTAACATCTGCCAAACATTTTCAGCATCTGCCATCTCCAAATTTCTGCTTTCTGATTCACATTCTTTTGTAGTTGTAGACTCACCTGTATCTGTCCCTCCACATGCTGCATCGTTTAAATTTTTGTATAAATTTTTGTTGAATGGATAAAAACATATTTGTGTTGCATGCACCACAGAAAAGAGCTCCTCCAAATATATGGATGTATGTATGTATATATGTATATATGTATATATGTATATATGTATATATGTATATATGTATATATGTATATGTATATATGTATATATATATATATATATATATATATATATATATATATATATATATATATATATATATATATATATGTATATATATATATATATATATGTATATATATATATATATATATATATATATATGTATATATATATATATATATGTATATATATATATATATATATATGTATATATATATATATATATATATGTATGTATATATATATATATATATGTATATATATATATATATATATATGTATGTATATATATATATATATATATATATATATATATATTGTTACGGACCGAGGATAAGGTGTTGATTTGCCGAGCGGATGGTGACCGCGGCCCGAACTATTAACAATGACTAGACCCGATTCTGAACGTTGGCCAAATCGTGCCACAGATGTTCAATTTGGAAAAGACAAAGACGACGGATGTGAAGAAGAAGAAGACAAAAAGGGTTTGAAATACGAATATAATTTATTACTATTTACAACCAAAAGAAACCAAGGAGGAAGGAAAGATAAAAAATAAAGACAGAAGGAATCAAGGAGACACAGTGAAAATTCTAGCTTATCTATGCAGTCTTAATTAATACCCAGGACAGAACACACAAAACAAACTCACGTACACAAAAGGATGGAAGGACAGGAATCGTTTGGAGGGATGAGCAGGTGGGATCACAGGGCACAGCGAGCAGGTCCACTCCGGGCAGGAAGCGAGGAGCCGGCAGCTCCTTGTATTCGGCTTTCACACCGGCAGCGGTCTCACGTGTCCTCTGCCTCCTGCACTCAACCTCACTGCTCCTCCTCCACTGAACTGATCAACTCCACTCAACTCTCTCCCGGTGGACTGCCAACTCTCTGACGCACCTGGACTCATCTGCCGTATCTCTGGTGTATATTCTTTCAGCGATCCTTGGTGCAACTCTTTCTTGGCACTTGTTCATCTGCCGTCTCCAGCGCAACTCCCGGTGGGGGCTGATGCAACAGGTTTTATAACCCCGCCCTCTTGAGCCATACCCACTCATTCTTGGTTGGTCGTAGGGGCTTCTTGGCTCTACCTCTTGATGATGGTGTGCGGGCCACGCCCTTCTTCTCCGAGTTGGAGCACATGGGCAATGGCGGCGAATGCAGTTGGCAATAGAGGCTTTGGGAATGGGGCTTTGGGAATGAAAATGAAAGGGGATCTATCTATTTGAATTCGGTGCAATGGAGTATTAATTAATGGAAGACAAAGCCTTAACCTAATACACAGAAAAAGGAAATAACTACCAACAAGCAGGAAATCTATGATTGGCTAACGTGATTGTATATAACCTAATTAAGGGACGCCCTTTTGACCTTTATACACAGAATGGAGGCAGGAGGGTGGTCTTTGCAATTCATTACACAATAAAAAAACTCAATTCTCATATCCACAACACTGCACCCTCCTCCTCTTAGGCACGTCCCGGGCCTATTACTTTTACTTTTAGTGTGGCACGTAGGTGTAGTTCCCTCTACATTTAACCTGACCCTGAGTGTGACAGTTTTAAAACACAAATAAGTATGTCCCGCTGCTCCATTGCACCCTGCCTAACAGATTTACGCCCACAACTAACCGAATTGCGGAATGGTCTTCAAACTATACATTTACGATGGGGGAGTATTATTTACAGTTGACGCTATTTTTATTTACAATGGCAACCCAGGACCTGTGATTGTTCTTTTGGGGGGGAGGCAGTCTGCTCTGCATCGACGCACCATGAGGCACCCAAAAACGCACCAAAACACCATCAAGCACCAATCGGTGCACAGTCACCACAGTTCAATAATAAAAATAACCAAACAAACCCTGCTGGTGGTCTCTTGCTCTTCGGCTCCCTCTGCTGGCTAATGCTCTCTTCCAGTTGTTGTCATCTTCTTTGCTGGCGGCCTATTTGGACATAAAACTTGCACAAAATGTGTCCGTTTTTATTTATGGCCCACAGGGCCGACTATGTATGGTTCACCTGTGGGGCATAGGTGCCCTGTGACCAAGGTCCGCCAGCAAGATCTCGGGCCTTCATGGCCGGTTCCAGCAGAGGGGCCATGCCCCAACCCATGGGGTCCATAAGTGGTACTCAGCCACAGACATGTGGTCCATAAGGTGGTGCATCGATGCAGACAGCTGTGGTTGCAAGAGTTTCGGGCGCACAATGGCGGACTCACACACGCTCCCCTCGGCGCACAGTCCTCGTGTGGGAGACAAGGGGGGGGGGGAGGGGGGAAGACAGGTGAGCGAGGGGTAAGGTCACAAGGGTACACATCAATAAAGGCAATGCAAGGCGAGGTGCGTATGGAGACGGAGCGGAGAAAAGCTCGTCCCTACCGTACGTCACCCCCCCTGTCACCTACTCTACCCTTGCCCTTACCCCATATTTACAACAATCTACACATTTACAAATTCATCACGATCGTCACGTCTTCCCCATATTTCCCCTACACCAAATTCGTCCCCACAATCGCTCTAACCAAATTTGCCATTACCCAATTCATCATCAATCCTCATAAGGAGGAAGAGATGGAACATCAGCACAATGTCACAGCCACGTCATGATGCGTCTCACATTCCAAACATTTGCACAATAAAAATAATCAAAACAACCATGGCATGGTGTGGAGTAGCGTCACCTCTGGTGAGTGGATGTAGATGGTGCAAGGAGATTCTTAATCCTAACTATCCTCTAAATTACTTTAATACACTTTACACTACCCGGGGTCTTCCCTGCCAATCCATTGGCCAACTTACACTATGGGTTCTAAAAAACAATTCCCATTGACCAAACTGTGGTGCTTCTCAATTTGGGGTCTCACTCCCCCGATTCATCTCCCGGTGCCCTTGCACAATTTCCGGGCTGAGTCGTGTAGCTCTCCCAGCAGGTCTACCCACATGCACACCTCCACCACTGTAGTTGCCTCCGAGCTTACCTGCTCCTCACCCTAACCTATCTAACTGAGGAAGGCCCTCTGGCGCTCTCCCCACTCGGTGCCCTCTCTGGCACTGGGCTACCCAGGTCCGTCCTCCGGATCCTCGGGCCCCATCCACAACTCTACCGGCTCCCAGAGCCCACCTGCGGCCTCACCTGGCCGACATCCTCACAGTGGTGGAGTGCCCAACCAACTACACACACTAACAGGCCACACGCCCAGCCATTTCCACGTCACTAATGCACCCATTCAACCATCATTCTTCCACCACGCACCACAGATGCCAATATCCAACCACAATTTACCTGTACCCTCTATCTAATTCTTACACTACCCTCCCCGGGTATTCGTGATGGGGTCCATCCTCCTTTCCCCCATCCACACCTTCGCACCATCCACTCCGCTCCACAGTTTCCACCATACTCACTCCATACCATCCATTCCATACTCCATATATTCCACACTCCATGTATTCCACACAACCATTCTCCATTCACCTGCAGTTGCACACCTGTGCAATCACTCCTGGTGCTTTCTGCACCCTCCTTCCTCCTGGGACCATTTGGTCAACACAACCCACATCACCATCACTCACTCATACACTGCTCCATACACCTGTTCAGTTGCACACCTGTGCAATCTCACTTGTTCCTCACTCACTGCTCCATACACTTCCACGCTCAATACACTTTCGATTCTCAACCACACGGCATCATCTTATCTAACTACTCCCCTCTGGAACTTGCGCTTCCCAGTCGCCCCTTTAAACTATTGCGCTCCCTCGTCATTATAATCCAAACTAATCTACCTGCGTCCCCACTATAGGTATCATTGTCACTCCTAACCTTACCGTTACCTATTGTCAATCTCTAGGTCCCGACACACGATATCCTAACCCTCCCGGGCTAGTTTTCACTGCCAAACCCCATAACTAGTGCTCCTTTGCCCCCGCTGTGAGGGATGACAGAGTTGCCATCCCACCACATCGGGCACCTCTCACTAACACTATCAATTTTGTCATCAAATTTCAATCACAAATTCCCTATCCCAATTTCGGGTCCAAAACACTATCACCATCATCACTGTCCGCTTTATCTGAGCCTCGGTGCGTCGTCACATCATTAAAACTCGGCTTCGCAAAGCCGAGCAATGAATTTGGGTGGTTTGGTCGCCTGCAGTTGGATCCGTCCGGCATTCACGACTCTGGGGAGGAGGCATGCTCGGGCCGAGGTTCCACGCACCATCTCGGCACGGTACCTTGCGGTCCCGGGCCCGATGACCGAGGCTCGCCCGGTCGGAACCCCGTCCCCACGAGGGGGCACCGTTCCACTTCCTCCCACGCGCCTTTGAACCGGACTGGTCGCCTCGCCCGACAAGGCCCGGACTCGACCGTGCGGGGCGGGGCCAGGCCCGAATCGAGCGCCCGCTATCCGTTGCCCTAGCTGCTAACCCGGTCAACGTCGATGCTTCACTTGCATGCTCACACCACGCGACCCGTTTCACACTCACAAAGCCCGGCGTTTCAACGCCGTCCGTACATTCCACACACTCTGTCCATTCCACCAACGCACTCCCTGTTACACACCACACCTCTCGCGCACACTCGCCATTCACACCCTCCCTTAACACACCTCGCGCACCGTCTTGCGCAATCTCCCTCGGTACGTACTCCGTACCACTCACCATTGGCGTGCACTCTTGCATCCAACCACTAACGCGCTCCTATGGGCTCTCCCACACTCGCGCCACAACCAACTCAGGTGTGCTTCCTCGCACACGTTCCACCACCACTTGACTCTCCGTGTCACACTCACCCTCGCACGTACACTCTGTATCGCTCTCACTCCCTTTGTCACACTCCGTACACCCCGACGTGTATTCTCGCTCGCACTCGGTATCACTCCCACACTTTATAACATGCTCACTCCTTGACGCACACTTCTTCCTCACACGCGCGCCATTTCCACTCACACGGGACCCTTCACCAACGCCCGGGTGCCATATCGATCCCAATCGCGTGACAATTCTCTTCACGCCAAACCCCCTTGTGGTGAAAATGTAAGTTGAACCCAGGTGTGATGCTCACTTAAACCACTGGGCGGTGTCTATAAGACCTCGGGACGTCCGCGACTCGAGGCCACTCCTGCGACTTTATACAATGACATGTAGAATTGAATGGTACGTACCCACTTATATTCTAGGCTTGCTTGCATTGACTGATACTAGGGCATGCCCGTACTATATCTATATCTAAAATTATATCCCCCCCCCCTCTATTTACATGAAATGGTTTGGTCCAAAGCGAACGGCTTGCGAGTGGTGACAATCCCCCCCCCTCTATTTACATGCAATGGTTTGGTCCAAAGCGAACGGCTTCCGGAGTTTGGTAAAGAAATCGCCATCGCGTGCACAAACGCGCAGGAAAGCGAATGAATCGCAAATTCGTTTTTATTAGTTGTAAAACATAGTTTAACGCCAACATAGTTTGCAAACGTGAAATAAATGAATACGCTCTCAAATGTGCCATCCGAGGCAGAGTGTGCCCGCCACGTTCGGCACACGCGATAGTTCGCTGCTCTCTGATTGGTTGAATCGTTTTTTGGACATAGCTCGGTAAGTAATTGTCCGATTAATATGAAAACTTGAAAAGGCACATCCTCGGGTCCCCAGCAATATACCTGGCAAGTTAAAAGTATATCGGACCCGTGGTTGTCGAGAAACAGCGGTCACAGACAAACGTACAAACGTACAGACAGAGATTACTGGAATTATAGATAGATATCCAATCTTTCTCATATGATGCCTTGATCCTGACATATATGTTGCATGGTGTATTTTACAGGATGATGTTACGATCTAATTGAAATTAAACCTATCTATGGGACGAGTTGTGGATTTGGTTGATTTTCACAACACTTAATTTCAATTATGATCTTCGGAAATGGCGGGACACGAGTCTTGCGATGGCCGGATGAACGCAGATCACAGACGAGCGTTCCCGACATTCTCCGCGCTCCTGCGAGGCCCACCTCGGAGAAGAATGACCGGTGGAGGACCCGTCGAGCTAGCTCCAGCTACGGAGCTCCGACTACTCTCGCCGCCGGTCTGCCTCAAAAGGACCGGATGCGATGGGGACCTCGCAAGCCTTTTGCGGGACCGCGTCGTCAAAACGCAAACTGCTCTCCTGAGGCCCGACGCCGGAGCAGGCATGACGGACTCCGGCAAGACACCTGGAGAACGATGCGACTGGGCAACGTCCTGCAGCCGAAACCCCGTCGGAACGACGGACCCGCTTGGAGCCGACGGCCCGACCAACTGATTTGCGTGCCTCGGCCCGAGATGAGATGACCACGCGAGTGTTCACGACTCCCTTGACTGTCATGCCGCGCTCGGAAGCACCTCCACGCGCGGCTGCTCGGAATCACCTCCTCCTACGCGACGCCGCACGCTGCACCCGTCGCGTGCACTACTCTGTGCCTGACCGATCGCTGCTCGGAAGCACCTCCCCGCGCGAATCGCGCGCGCTGCACCCGTCGCGTGCACTACTCTGTGAGGCCTACGAGAGGCCTACGATTCCGATCGCTGCTCGGAATCACCTCCTCCTACACGCAGCCACGCTGCGCCCAACGCGGGCACCACTCTGCGAGGCCGGCGATTCCAATCGCTGCACGTCGGAATCACCTCCTCCCACGCGAAGCCACGCTGCGCCCAACGCGGGCACCACTCTGCGAGGCCGGCGATTCCAATCGCTGCCCGTCGGAATCACCTCCTACGCGCGAATCGCGCGCTGCCCCATCGCGGGCACAACCCGATCAATCGCTGCTCGGTGGAAATCACGCACTGCGCCCTTCGCGGGCACCACTCTGCGAGGCCGGCGATTCTGATCGCGGCTCGTCGAAATCCCACCTACGCGCGAATCGCGCGCTGCCCCATCGCGGGCACAACCCCATCAATCGCTGCTCGGTGGAATCACCTCCTATGCGCAAATCGCACACTGCGCCCTTCGCGGGCACCACTCTGCGAGGCCGGCGATTCTGATCGCGGCTCGTCAAAATCCCACCTACATGTGGCTACTCAACGAGGCCGGCGAACTCCGCTGCCCGGAATCGCCTCAATGGACGCTCGCTTGGCACCATGCGAGGACTCGCCGCAGCACGGATGAGTTTCTAAGGACGTCGAGCGGGACCTTCATAGCCTTTCACGACACTCGGGCTTATGCTTATGATAGATGATCGTATACCATGTGCATTCTATATGACTAACTATGTCTAAAACTCCGGACAAAACACGGCCCGAAAGCTAAACAAACGAGACGCTACTTCAGGGCGTGATATGTATTCGATCCTTTGACCCGAAAGCTAAACAAACGAGACGCTACTTCAGGGCGTGATATGTATTCGATCCTTTGACCTGAAAGCTAACAAACGAGACGCTACTTCAGGGCGTGATATGTATTCGATCCTCTGACCCGAAAGCTAACAAACAAGACGCTACTTCAGGGCGTGATATGTATTCGATCCTTTGACCCGACAGCTAAACAAACGAGACGCTACTTCAGGTCGTGCAGTCTATCGCTGCCAAGCATGCTCGCCCTCTCGACTCGGCGTGCTCGCCCTCTCGACTCGGCGAAGCCGCACTGGTTCAACGGGCCGAGCTCAACTTTCGGTTTCCCTCGTACGCGGTGCGCCCTAGATAATACTTTTCGCTCGTCGGCCGGGTTCGTATTCCGTACACCGATCTCGAGCCCGCTCGAATGCTGCTGCCCAATGGACGCGAGACTTTAGATTTCGGAGTGCTACTTTACTCCGTCTGGGGATACTGCTCAGCTGGAACTCGCCGTCAAACCCGCCCGCACGCGCCCGAACCAATTGATGACGTCATGGACTAAATCACGCGTTTGCTTTACAGCACCATTTAACTGTTTCCCGCGCTTGCGTCATCAGAGTTCGTCTACCTGGGTACCTCTACAGATAGCAGAAATACTCAATCTGACCGCCCCTGCCCGAAAGTGCGTGTCATAACGTGGCGGCCTTCGAGGGCGACTAGCCAACATCGCGGACTTATGCCGTTAATCGATAAGGCACGGGGCATTTGGGGGTGCACGGTGACCCCATGACACGGTGACATTGAGCGTTGCGCCCGACTCCCTCGTCTCCTGAGCAAGCCACATGGGCACCGGCCCGCCGGATCGCCCTTGACTCTGGGCTTGTTGCTTCTAGGACAGGTCTGCTGGCTCGCCTCCACACATTTTGAGACTGCGAGACGCCTCGCCCGGCCGCTGCCTGATTGCGTTCCCTCTGACCCAGACTGTGAAGGTCGCTCGACTTCGGTGCGCGGTGCGCGGCTGTTATCTCACACTTCACGACGGGGGGGGGGGGGGGGGGGGGGTGGATGGATGAGTGAGGGGGTGAGATGATGGTCCATCCATCCGGGCCATCCTCTTGGCTGTCGATCCATCCATCCGGGCCATCCTCTTGGATGTCGATCCATCCATCCGGGCCATCCTCTTGGATGTCGATCCATCCATCCGGGCCATCCTCTTGGATGTCGATCCATCCATCCGGGCCATCCTCTTGGATGTCGATCCATCCATCCGGGCCATCCTCTTGGATGTCGATCCATCCATCCAGGCCATCCTCTTGGATGTCGATCCATCCATCCGGGCCATCCTCTTGGATGTCGATCCATCCATCCGGGCCATTCTCTTGGATGTCGATCCATCCGGGACGTTTTCCATTTCTCGATCTCGACGTTTTCTCTCCGGGACAATCCCTCCGGGACGGTAGCCGGTATAGCCGATCTTCTCCGATCCTCTGCGCGCTGTGCTGCAGGTCGGGAGATTCTGTGCGCTTCGCTGGGAAGGCGCATTTCGGTCGTTTTGTGCGTCGTCGTAACTGCCATGCCGGTCGTTCGGGCAGCCTACGGAGGGCACTCGTGGCAAACGTTTTGCTTGAAACTATTTGCCGGAGCTTGTAATTCGTACGCGCTGCCGTCAGAGAGCGCTCAAGTCTCGTGATTTCAAAACAGGGGGACTCCGGGGTATCGCGTAACTCTCGTTATGGCTCTCGTCGGTTCTCTCCCTCGGCAATTCCATGACATGGATCTAATGTGGATCGACCATGTACCCTTGGGAGCCAAGGCAGGTACAGACTTACTGTAATGGACTTACTGTAATGGCCTCCTGTCATGTAATCTTACTTACTGTTACAACTCCTAGGCCGGTACAGACTTACTGTAATTGCCTTACACTGTCATGGCCTCCTGTCATGTAGCACATCTTACTTACTGTTACAGCTTACTGTAAAGAGGCTTACTGATTTACACATCTTCCACATCGACACATCTTCCTGTAATGTGTTGCCTTGCGACGAATAGACATGGCTTACTGGTTTACACATCTTCCACATCGACACATCTGCCTGAAATGCGTTGCATTGCGACGAATGGACATTCGCTCTTCGACAAGGTACACCTTATGTAATGAGTTGCATATCGCAAAGGTACACCTTATCCAGCACATAGGCCTGTGAGACTAGACTATTGTGACCCACAGGCTCATCGTCTGCCAGTATCGGACATGTTTGCTAACCAGGCTATGAGTGCGCCTAGAGAACATCTGCCGTCCCTCCCTTCGCCTGATACACCCCTGCCTGAAGCGGTGAGGGCACTGAGGTGCCCCTCCGACACCTGCCTCCAGCGGCTACTCCGAAGCAGGGGACTCCGGATTTGGGGACGTCGTACCCGGTAGTTTCCGAACCTGTGCTGGCAGGGTAATTCGCCACACTGACCTCTACGGATGGACCGACTGACCTGTACTACTGATAATGGATTTGTTTCGTATAGCGCTTTCCAGGAAGCCCTAAAGACGCTTTGACAGTGTGCGAAACATAACACAATGGCGCAAAGACAAGAATCAATAGGGATATTTCTTTGACACCCTAATAATGATATAATGACTTCCTCTACCCATTAATGCTGACGCGCGCTCGCTTCCTGCCTAGTGGCAGCATAGTTCTAACGGCGGGGAGAATGTGGTGAAAATGTAAGTTGAACCCAGGTGTGACGCTCACTTAAACCACTGGGCGGTGTCTATAAGACCTCGGGACGTCCGCGACTCGAGGCCACTCCTGCGACTTTATACAATGACATGTAGAATTGAATGGTACGTACCCACTTATATTCTAGGCTTGCTTGCATTGACTGATATATCCAATCTTTCTCATATGATGCCTTGATCCTGACATATATGTTGCATGGTGTATTTTACAGGATGATGTTACGATTTAATTGAAATTAAACCTATCTATGGGACGAGTTGTGGATTTGGTTGATTTTCACAACACCCCTCTTACAAAATCTCCCAGTACCACCTACAGCCCGTCTCACCTTCGGGGTTCTTCTTCCTCCCTGCACCAACACCTGCAAATCTTTATAAGGATTAATGAGCACAGCATCGTGATGTGAGCACGGACTTTGCACAGTTTCCATTCCTTCCTCCAACTGCTGGGCTACCCCCGTCATCTCTTCAATTTCAATTATACCCACTACTGCTTTTTCTTTATTCCCCACGACGACCGCTGGCTTTATTAAAATTCCCTCTTCTACCTCAGCGGTCGCCGGCTGCCCCAAACCCCGGGTCGCGATCTCTATACCCGTCATTTTACCCGCGCTTTTCTCTGCTTCGCTCAACCAGTGCTCCTCGACCCGCTTTACCTCCTCGTGCACCCGTCGGGCCTGCTCGCCCAACCTGCGGTCAATGTCCCCTTCCACCCGCTTTGCCTCATACCTGGCCTTGTCCCTCGCCAGTCCCTCATTATCGGCCCTCATTTCGTTCGTTATTGCTTCAATTTGGCCTCCCAATCGCTCACCATCAGTCCTCATTTCTTCGAATTTGGCCATTATTTTGTCCATAAAAAATCACATGTACTCCGGCATCTCGGGCTCGGCTGCTGCGACCACGGGCGCGGCTAAATTTGGTGCCGCTACAACCACGTGCGCGAAGGCAACATTTTGCACACCTGATACCCCCTCAACCACCTCCTCATTTTTCTCCTCCATTTCTTCCCTCTGGTCCTGGGTTACCCCTAACCCCTCTTCTATTTCCCCCACCGGTATCCCGTCGCCTTGACCATCCATGGCACGATTTTCAAATTTAGGATTTTATAAAACAAAATTTCGGCCCACTCGTAGTTTGAGCGCGCTAAGCGCTTCAGGTCCGTATCTCACTCCCAGACACCAATTGTTACGGAACCCAACGTCGGCCTATAGTTCCCTTTTGAGGGGGGATTAGTCCCCTCGTTTGTTACTGACCGACGTGGTCCCTGAAGCTGCACCACGACCTCCGGAAAGGCCGGTGAGCAGCTTCATTCGCGACCGCGGATAAGATGGTAATTTGCCGAGCGGATGGCAGCCGCGGCACGAACCGTTAACAAAGACTAACCCGGTCCTGAACGTTGGCCAAATCGTGCCACAGGTATTCAATGGGGAAAAGACAAAGACGACGGATGTGAAGAAGAAGAAGAAGACAAAGAGGGCTTGAAATACGACTATAATTTATTACTACTATTTACAACCAAAAGAAACCAAGGAGGAGGAAGAATAATAAAGTAAAAACAGAAGAGGAAGAAGCGGACACAGTGAAAATTCTAGCTTATCTATTACAGTCTTAATTAACCCAGGGACAGAACAAACAAAAACAGACTCACACGGGGAATTGCAGAGTGGATCGGCTGGAAGGAGGAATGGGAAGGCCCTGGCCACTGTAGGCGTCGAGGTCCGGCTCCAGGAGTCGACTCGCGTTCTTGGCGGGAAAACCTTGGTGTCTCCAACGCCACTCTCGTTCGACCCTTTCTGCTCCTCCTCAACTCAACTCTCAAAAGGCTTGCTGTCTCTTCTTTCAGCCACCAACAACCAACTCCTCTCTCAAAAGGCTTGCTGTCTCTTCTTTCAGCCACCAACAACCAACTACTAACCACCATCCTGATGCATGCGCACGCACTTTATATCGCCCCCCGGCGATCAAGCCGCCGGCCGCTAGGACACGCCCATCGGTGAGCTCGCCTCGGCCCTGATTGGTTGCGTGGGCTCACCGACCCCGCCCTTAGAGGAGGCGTTGGCTAGACCACGCCTTGTCCCCGGCGCTGGGCCGACTCCTCCCACTTTCGGCTACGAGATGACCTCGTGGCTAATGGAGTCTTGCAGCGAAAACAACAACCCACAGTTGCAGCAGAATTCAGCGAACTGCTCAATGCAGTTGGCAATTGAGGAAAGGGGAATCCATGGAGGTTCTGGGGAAATTGAAAGGGGATACTACCTTGTTTCACTTCGGTGCAATGCAGTATTAGTTAATGGACGACATAGCCTTAACCTAATACACACAATAAGGAAATAACTACCAACAAGGAGGAAATCTATGATTGGCTAACGTGATGGTATATGACCTAACTAAGGGACGCCCTTTGACCTTTATACACAACAACTGGAGGAAGGAGGGTGATATTTTACCATTTATTACACAATAAAAAAACACAATTCTCATATCCACAACAATATATATATATATATATATATATATATATATATATATATATATATATATATATATATATATACACACATGAGTAGGCTAACCCCCGCTCTTGCAGGGAAAATGGCCTTAAAATGCATGTTGTTGTTGTATACACATGAGCATGGCTTGGCTCACTACGCTCGCCTCACTACGCTCGCCTCACTACGCTCGCCTCACTATGCTCGCCTCACTACGCATCGTTACAGAGGAATGGGCTTGTTTTAGCTGAGGATAATGACTGCACCTGAGTTGCTGTGTTGTCATGATTTACGCCAATCATAATACAAACAATTATTTTGTTTGTGTGTAGTGTTTGTGATATTACATTTTTACAAGAAATTTAGGTTGAAGATTTGGGTTGAAAAAATAATAAAATATTCCAAAAAGCACCCATCAGCACATACATACATACGGGAGGTGCACACTGGAAGTTTGGGACGATTACACCTCACCACCACATAATTAAAAACATCTCACCAAAACGTATTTTAAAAACACCTCACCACCAAGGAATTCAAAACAACTCACCACCACATAATTAAAAACACCTCACCACCACATAATTAAAAACACCTCACCACCACATAATTAAAAACACCTCACCACCACGTATTTTAAAAACACCTCACCACCACGTATTTTAAACAGAATTCAAAACAACTCACCACCACATAATTAAAAACACCTCACCACCACATAATTAAAACTCCTCACCACCATGTAATTCAAAACACCTCACCACCACACAATTCAAAACACCTCACCACCACATAATTCACAACATCTCACCACCACATAATTGAAAACACCTCACCACCACGTAATTAAAAACACCTCACTACCACATAATTCAAAACACCTCACCACCACATAATTCAAAACACCTCCAGCCACCAAGCCTCAGTCCAAGCACCAGCCTCACTCCAAGCACCAGCCTCACTCCAAGCACCAGCCTCACTCCAAGCACCAGCCTCACTCCAAGCACCAGCCTCACTCCAAGCACCAGCCTCACTCCAAGCACCAGCCTCACTCCAAGCACCAGCCTCACTCCAAGCACCAGCCTCACTCCAAGCACCAACCTCACTCCAAGCACCAAGCCTCGCTCCAAGCACCAAGCCTCGTTCCAAGCACCAAGCCTCGCTCCAAGCACTAAGCACCAAGTGCAACACGAAGAACCCAGGGAAGATGACAGGGAACCTCACCACCACATATTTCAAAACACCTCACCACCAAGCCTGACCTCTCCGACATCCTCCCCAGAATCCAGTCCTTACAAGCGCTGAAGAGTGTGAGAGCTAGTAAAGGGTGTTTCCCTAAAGAATGCCTTTTTTCCCGACCGGATGATTCGTTTCGGGAAGAAAGGCATTCTTTAGGGAAACACCCTTTACACACCCCTGCTGAACTCCAGTAACAACTGGAAATAAGTCAGAGATGGAGCCACCACACCTCACAGCACTCTCAGTACTGTGCTACCAAATATTAAGGCTGTGCTACCAAATATTAAGTCGAGGGTGTCAATGTTTTGTCAATGCCATTTCTTCTTATTTTCTGATATAAAAGGATATATTAAGTTCTGAACCAAAAACAAAGGTTCTGTTCTATCAACAGTGAAATCAAGAATTGTGGAGACCAATTAATACTTTCGGCAATTTCAACTTATTTTTCGAGAAAATTTGAGTTATTTGAAAAAAGTGCAAGGGTGCCAATATTTTTGGCCACGACTGTACTTGCTCATTAATGAGGTTGCTCAGTGGGTCCACGGCCAGGAAAATCATGAGTGGTTAAAGGCTGTCTCCCTGGAAGATTCCTTGACACGTCACTCCTGGTATTTCGATGTTTCCTTCCAAATGCGGTAATATCAATGTGGTATTCCAAATAGTCGGATTCACTATGTTAACAAATATAATTTCGTTCAAAATTTTGGGAGATTAGAATACATTTTTTTCTATAAATACATTTTTGGAATCATCAGAGCATGGAGAATCCGAAAATCAATGTTGGCATTTGCACAGACACCTGCATGGCCGCCATTTTGGATTTTCAAAATGGCCGCCATAAAATACATATTTTGCGCTATCTCGGCTTCTAGTCAACCTAGAGACTTAATTAAATATGCTAATCCTATGTTTTCTGGGTCAAGGAATCCGATAAAGGCCTCAAAATAGTGCTCAGAGTTATAGAAAAGCAACAAAAAAAGGTAATTGAAAACCATTGTCTTTATATTTGTGATATAACTGTATTACATGATACATGATATTGCAAGTCCTTTGAAGTTATAGGTATGGGTTTATAAAGCAAGAAAGCAGCCTTGTTAGTATCAGATTGAACTATAAGTCCTATACACAGGATCTACTAGGTCTATACCGTTCAGGAATATGCTTTTACAGATCTTCATCACTGTCCTGAGTGTCATTTTCGCAAAGGTGTCTACGCAAATGCCAACATTAATTTTTGGATTCTTCATGCTCTGAATATTCCAAAAACGTAGTTTTGCTAATCTCCAAAAATTTGGAACGAAAAAACATAGTGAACCTGACTAAAAGAGGGAGGAGAGGCCTCCATCTGGCCACTCTGACATAAATCCCAGATCGGTGGAATTTTGCAGTGATGGTTGTCCTTCTGGAAGATTCTCCCATCTCCACACAGGATCTCTGGAGCTCAGCCAGAGTGACCATCGGGTTCTTGGTCACCTCTCTTACCAAGGCCCTTCTCCCAGGATTGCTCAGTTTGGCCGGGCGGCCAGCTCGAGGAAGAGTCCTGGTTGTTCCAAACTTCTTCCATTTTCAGAATTATGGAGGCCACTGTGCTCTTGGGAACCTTCAATGCAGCAGTGATTTTTTTGTCGGCTTCCTCGACACAATCCTGTCTCTGAGCTCTGCAGGCAGTTCCTTCGACCTCATGGCTTTGTTTTTGCTCTGATATGCATTGTCAGCTGTGAGGCCTTATATAGATAGACAGGTGTGTGCCTTTCCAAATCATGTCCAATCAATTGAATTTACCACAGGTGGACTCCAGTCAAGGTGTAGAAACATCTCAAAGTTGATCAAGAGAAATGGGAGGCACCTGAGCTAAATTTCAAATGTCATAGCAAAGGGTCTGAATACTTATGTCAATGTGATATTTCAGTTTTTTCTTTTTAATAAATTTGCAAAACTTTCTAAAATCCTGTTTTCTCTTTGTCATTATGGGGTATTGAGAGTACATTTATGAGGGAAAAAATGAATTTAAACGACTTCAGCATAAGGCTGCAACATAACAAAATGTGAAAAAAGTGAAGGGGTCTGAATACTTTTTGAATGCACTGTATATACATATAAAGTACGGCCGCGTGGTCTTCGACGACCATAATTTTGCCATCGGAAGGGACAAATAAATCTCACTGTCCACCAAGTTAATTTGGCATGAATCAGCGTTTCAGAATACAACTGTGGCAAATCTGCCGACGACATTGGCTGAGCAAGCCTATCAGTGATCTGCATTTGCTGTTCTTTAGCGCAGACCTAATCTGACTATCTAATGGTTTAATAAGCAAATTTTGCTAAATGCTTTGGAGCCCGCTCCCAATGACCACACAAGGTTTCATCAAAACAGGAATATCTACTAACAGGGTGAAAAAAGAAGAGGATAAGAACACAGACACGCAGCAGCAATCACAGTCAGTAACAAATGAATAATGAATAACTAGACGGGTCAATATACAACCAGAACAGCCGTACCCCAAAAAAATTGCAAATTTTAGTTTTATTGCATTTCCTTATATTTTAAGACTTATTTAGGAACATATCAAAAGTTGGACAGAAATGGACCATGGGAAAGTAAAAAAATTTGACATGATAAAAATGTCACAAAACCATGCACGATTCACTACGTCGAAAACGTCTTTGGTTTTTTATAGATCCTGGAAACAGTGTATGGTCAAAATGCTGTTGTGCACATGCTGAGTGGGAAGGCGGTGCAACGTGCTTTTCGTGGCCATTTGCTTGTGGATCAGTGTCTTACACGTCAGGTTGTTGGCAAGATTGTGGAAGTTGACCCTGGGTTTCAAGAACAAGTGGCAGAACTGGAGCGACTGTACATTTCCCTGGAGACTGTCGAAAGTGACACTATAGAGTCTGTGTTGCAATCAGAGTGCATTCATTTCATTGACAATAGATTGAATCAGGAAAGGAATAAACTTGCAAAGGACTCGAAAACCAGTGCACTTTGGATCAACTACCAGCGTATGTTGGGAATTGCAAGGGCACTTGTGGCAGCTGATCGGACGGGGTCCTGGGAGATGCATCTCCAAGCCATATCAGCTTGCTTGCCGATATTTGCAGCTGCTGGCCATCCCAATTACCTGAAGTCAGCTCGACTCTATCTCGAGAAGATGCTTGCGTTAGAGGATGACAACCCTGAGGTTCATCAGAAGTTCCAATCTGGTTATCATGTAATCCGGCGCAGTGACCAATACTGGGCTGGCCTAGGCTCTGATCTTGTGATAGAACAGCCATTAATGCGCTCACTGAAAAGCCAAGGGGGGCTGACTCGAGGAAGTGGGATGTCAGAGCACCAGAGAGCAGTTTGGACTCTGTCTTCAACCATATCGTCCTCCTACAACCTTGCTATGCAAGAACTGACCTCGAGTAGCTACTCAACAAGTGAACAACATAAGGAGTTGACAACATCCAGGGTGAGTCGAGATGAAGCTGATCGTGGCAAAGTTGCCGAAAAACTGGACAGCTTCACACCATTTTCTGATGACAAGTCATTGCGCAATATCATCACAGGGGTTACTGCAAATGAGGATGTCAATGTTCATGACCTATTCAAAGTAGGTAGTGACATTGTCAAGAAGATGGATGATCACCCAGCTTACTCCTATTCACACAAAAGGAGTTCTAAAGCCAAGACACTTGCATTCAGCAGGGCAGTCAAAGTTGCTGAGGACCGCACAATAGATCCAGCGTTACTATTCCAGAGGTTCTTAGTGGTGTCACAGACGGGAGATCTCCAGATAGGTGAAGTGATGAAATATGAACTCTGCCCATACCCAATGTCTCTTTTTGAGGCAAAAAACATCCTGCGCCAGCCAGATAAACCACAGTTGGCGGAGGCAATAAGGAATTATGCTACAACCAAATCTGACAATGCTGTCAACCAGACAGTTCCAGGAACAGATCACTATGTTCTTGACGGGGGATCACTTATTCACCGCTTAAAGTGGACAGAGGGATTCACCTACAGTTCCATTGCAGATGAATATGCCTCATTTACAGTACGACACTATGGCAAAGCTACTGTTGTGTTTGATGGTTATGAGGCTGGGCCAAGCACAAAGGACTGTTCTCATCAACGTCGGAATAGAAACAAGAATGCCACCAAGGTTAACATTACGGAGTCAACAAAATGTGTTGGGAAAAAGGAGGACTTTCTGTCGAATGAGTCAAACAAGCAGGCAATGATACTGTTGATTATAGAGGTGTTGCACAAGGAAGGCTGTGAGGTGATCCAAGCAGAGGGAGATGCTGATGTTGAGATTGCAAAAGCGGCCGTCGCAAATGCGGCTTCCAGATCTACAACCCTCATTGGAGAAGATACAGATCTCCTTCTCCTCCTGCTCTTCTATATGGTGGAGACAAACTGCATTGAACTCTATTTCCGTTCTGACAAGGCAAAATCAAATGTCTACAATATCAAAGTCCTTCAGCAGATACTTGGAAATGCAGCCTGCAGAGATATATTGTTCCTTCATGCATTAACTGGCTGTGACGCAACGTCTCGTGTCTTTGGGATTGCAAAGAAGTCAGGGTTTCAAAGAATCATCAAGAAAGAAAAGGAACTGATAGACAGCTCAAAGGTGTTCTGTAAACCACAGCAGAGTCAGGATGTTATTGAAACTGCAGGCTGCAGAGCAATGGTGGCATTGTTTAAAGCAAATCAGAACGACTCATTGGCATCGATCAGATACAACATTCTCTGCAAAAAGGTTGCAAGGGCTAAGGCATTTGTCACTCCTGAAAGACTGCCACCCACATCCGCTGCCTGCAAGTTTCATTCTCTGCGGACCTATTACCAGGTAATGGAATGGATGGGCCTTTGTTGTGGAATGGAGCCAACGGAGTGGGGATGGAAGGTAGAAGGAGGAAAACTTGTTCCAGTGATGACAGACAAAAGCCCTGCTCCAGACATACTACTTCAGATGATTCACTGCAACTGTTCAGGGGGGTGCAAAACACTAAGGTGTTCATGTAGGAAGCATGGATTAGAGTGCACCAGTGCATGTGGACATTGCCAGGACAGCAACTGTGACAATATGAGTGTTGAACCAGACATAGAGGAGGAGGAGGAGGACGATGAAACTGGAATCTAAGACTAGAAGGCATATGGTACTTCCACATGTGTCAAAATTGTCCAATTTTTTATATGTGGCTTTCCATGTCATAGACTGGCAGAAACAATCAAAGAACATATATTTGTGCAAATATTTACTTTAAATTGCGAATGGTCTCAGGATTAGCACTGGATAAACTACCAGCAACGATCATAATACAAATATTGGTGCAAAATTTACTTTAAATTGTTAGTGGTCTGATGATTATCAGTCAATTTTTTTACGTTTTATCTGCCGGCAGCCATCTTGTTTTCTGACGTCACTGAGGGACTTTCCCATGCGTCAAAATTGTCCAACTTTTAATATGTTGTCTTCCACTTCATAAACTACTAGAAATAAGCATAAAACAAAAATTTGCAATTTTTTTGGGGTCAGGCAGTATATTGACCCGTCTAAACCCCTACATGCCCTCGGAACCATGTCGGCTTATATAACCTAATCTCGTACTCGGATAAACATAGGACTGAGCAAGGAGATGACGAGACAAAGAAACCTGCACTGTGCTGCAGCACACTGCAAACAGCTCTGGTCAGCGCCATTGCACTTGCTTTTGGCTCGTTCCTCAGTACAGTCATGGCCGGGCATGCGGCGGTTCTGTTCAGGCTCGTTCTCACAGCACCTGCGTGCTCGCACCAACCAGCCACGTCTTTGCCATGTACCGAAGAACCACACACACAAGTACAACAATGAGCCAACCACAAACAATGCATCCAGCTGGAATGGCAACAACAAAAAGCACTGCCAACCATAAACGTGCATGGTGTGCACGGATTGGTCGTCGCAGTCTGACAGGTGATGGTTTTTATGGCATGTGCCCACTGGCTGGCACAAGCCAGGCAAATTCCACACCACGGACAGATCTTGAATTGTGGCCATGCTTACGAGCCCGTCCTATGACCTTGAGGCCAACAGATGTCCATGTATGCCCATGCTCTGGGCCGCACCGATTGGCTTGTTAACGAGGGAAGAAGTCATTGAAGGACAGATAAGAACAGGGAAGGTTCAGTAATGTTGGTAGGGTGGAGGCAGGGCTTAGATACAGACACTGGGGTGGGGGAAACGAGATCTTTCTTAAAATGTGCCCGACACACTTTATCATTCACAGGATTCTAACACACATTCTAACACAAGTGGCATCACCCAATCAAAGACAGGGTTATTTAGACTTTAGTAAACAATAAACTAAAGAAAATTAATGGTTAAAGCTGTGGCAGAAATTAACATGGGAGTGCACCATGCCAATGATGGGCCAAATGTCCTTATTTCCTCGTATGAGGTCGTAAAGGATCGTGTGATGACCACTTACACTCCGCACAGAATTCTATTTGGTGTGAAATAAAATAAGAGGCATTATGTTCATACCGACCCTCAAATATAGATGTTCTATGAAATAATTATTCCAATCTATCCCCAGACCAGATCCGTAACAATATCTATCAGACAATTTTGAAATAGTTGCATCACCCAAATTTTAAGAATGGTTTGTAATAATGCATTGATGGATAAATAGATATATGGAGGACAAGGATGAAAAAAAATCACGATAATCCAACTACAATAAAAATAAGAACATTTACCTGTGCAATGTCAGCCATCTCAGGAATGCTTTCCACCTGTCCAAGCACAATCGTTTAGCGAGCTGCAACAATTGATTAGCCGAGGCTCAGAAGGTTAAAATGGGTAGCAGCGATGCATGCAGGGGCGAAGCAATTAGGTTTCATGTATACTTCAGACAATCTATCCGTATAATGTATCTGATTGATCTATATTTAATGTGCATTTGCAAAGTCGATAGCATTAATCTGCGGGCATGCTTCAAGAACCATCAGGCTGATTAAATTATTATATTACTCATTCCTTCTTGAGAAACAACAATTATTACCAATGTATAGTTGCTTGTTACTTTTTTTAAATATCCATTGTATAAGCTGCATTATTTGAAATAACTCAAATCGGTGAGTGAAGGGCATGTTGGTCATTATTTCGTATGCATCCTGTAGTTGCTGGTTCCATCAAAAATGGAAGTGCAGCTGTGCTGCTGATGCAGTGCTTCCTGTTTCCAGTAAGCTGGTGCTCATTTTGCCAGCTCTGGAAGGATGACAAGCTGAGTCAACCCACCTGGTGTTATTTAATGGCCCGAAAGGGGCGCAAACTCCAGACCCTAAGATCTTTAGCCAGTCACCTTAACTTCAAAAGGTTACGTTTATATTTTTCTACACACACACACACACACGCATATATATATATATATATATATATATATATATATATATATATATATATATATATATATATATATATATATACATATACACATATATATATATACATATATATATTTAACCTTTTTAACTAAAAAGGAATTTAATAAATTATACCAACACATCACCTCCAAACTAGGAGGCATCCATGTGGTACTCAAGTCTTTGAAGACTGAGATTAAAGCTCTATGGTCACAAATCGACAAAGGCAGAGATGTCGATCGAGATTTCGCCCTCATTATGGGCTCATCAGGACAACATACTGATTTCGCCCTCAAATACTTGAGTACCACGCGGATACCTCCTAGTTTGGAGGTGATGTGTTGGTAATATTTGTATGCATGACGTCAGCGTCATGTCATAGGGGGTAGTGTGCTTCCTGAGTTAAATTTAATGTTCCTGACTGCAAACCTCCTAATTGTCGAGGAGCAGGGAAGAGACAATGTGTCAGCGTGGCAGGCCACACTTACTTGCTAACAGATTGTGCAGCAATTGCTGGGGTGAGACTCAATCTGTGCCTTGCTTCCCAGTCAAGTTAGGGGGTTCAACCTGTGTATATGTATATATATTGTCGCGCGAATGCCCTCGGTTAATACTGTGGGCTCGCGGATGGCCAAACGAACTTTAATGGAGGCGACGATCAATTACGGATTTTTACTATGCAAGCACGGGAGGAAGAAGGAAGAGGAAGAAGCGGCGAGCTCTTACCTGACGCGATCCGAGCAGTCTTCAACCCTGCAAACTAATCTCACACGAACATGGAATTTGGAATGAAAGAGAAAATAATAGAAGGGTTTATTCAAAATAAATATCAGGACAGGGAAACATGGTGATAAAACTAAATTCTAGGTTGGGACTTCCCCACTCACAGATTTCAAATACGAGATAAAGGGGGAATGAATAAAATAAATGTCCTGTCATGTATTGGTGAATGCGAGCTTATCTGTCTGCTAGTGTGGCGTCGGGTCGATGTTTGAGCACGTCGACCGACGCAGCTCCGGTTGGCACAAAGAAAGGCCTCGATATGCCACCGCTCGCCCGCTGCCAGGCCCCGAACCACCCGCTCGCCCCGGTCTCGTCTGCTCAGCAGCACACCTCACTCGCCCGCTCGTCGGTCACACGCGAGGTCCCGTTTGCTCATAGCACCAAGCCTCGCTCCAAGCACCAAGCCTCGCTCCAAGCACCAAGCCTCGCTCCAAGCACCAAGAGCACCACGAAGAACCCAGGGAAGATGACAGGGAAGACCGCAGGGAAGAAGGCAGGGAAGAACCCAGGGTAGAAAAAAATGCCCGCGAACGAGTCGTTTTGTCACCCGCGGTGTCTCGTCAGCTCCCAGCTCTCTAACCAACCAGTCCCTCGCTTTTTTGTGGTCTTTTCCCGCCTTCCGACGTCATCGGCCCTTCCCCTCTAATCATCAACCTGCTTCTAAGTAGTCGTTTTGCGCCTTCCGCACTGATTGGCCGAGTGCTCAGCACCTTCCGCACTGATTGGCCGAGGTGTCAACGGTCGGTGGCCAATCAGTGTGCCGCTTCCTTCCACCTTCCTTTCACCAATCAGTGACCAGCCTCTTACCCCAGCCAATCACACGTTCCCTGGGCGTGGCTCCAGCCTGCCTCGCACGATGTTTGTTGCTATGCCAGCTGGTGATGTGGCTGGCTGCGGCCCCATCGACGGTGCCCCGATCGGGCTTCCTGCCTGTTCTTCCTGCAAGTCTTTTTGTGGCGGAGGGGAATTAATTAATGTGTGCACTAATGGATCTATCTAATGTATATGAGTGCGTTGCCATGAGGGACACTGGGTTGCTCAGAGGGAACGACACACGAGGGAATTTTACCCATAATCCCTGCACTAATTAGCATACCCCACCCCCTCGTGGCGGGGACACAGATACAACTTATTCCGACATACGTCTAAACATCGAACTTATTACAGGTAGATTCCCCTATCATGACAGTCGAGTACCTACCTATGCAGATCTACCTGGATCTAGATATTCCTATACCCACCAACATAACAATATATAGTACCACAGTGCGTTTTCATGCTCCATTTGGTTGTATTGTACTTCATGTTTACAAACTCCTTGCCATTGCCGTCTTCCTTGCCTTGCCATTGCCATTGCCTTGCCAATGCCAATGCCTTGCCATTGCCGCATTGCCTTGCCGTCTTCTACCGACTCCTCTCTGGCCTTGCCCCCCCAGCTCTCTCTGGGCTCTGTCCCGCAAATATTCCTACAGGTCGCACAAGATCTGCCTGCAACCCTCTTTTGGTTAAACTGCCAAAATCAAGACTCTCTGCTCACCTTCACTCCTTCATTCCTCTTTTCTCCTGCCTCTGGAACAAACTCCCTCACTCTCTTCAATCCCACTCCACCCTCCAAGTCTTTAAAACAGCTGTTCACCACCATCTCTTATCTTCCCCCATCCAAAACCTTGATCTTTTCTACCCCCGCTAATTTCACCCCAATTCCCCTTTTTGAAATACCAACTTCTGTCCTGGAAGTCCTTGGTGTCCTTGTGCTTTATACTTCTCCCTCCCCCCCCCCCCTTCCCATGCCTCCTCCCCCCGGGCCCTCTCCCTTCCACACATCTCCCTGCTCTCGGATGTTGTGTTTGTGTGCTTCCCCTTTTCTCCCCATCTTGTCTTCCGCTCCCTCTTTTTGTGTATTTTGTTTGTCTGGTCGATTTGTTTGTGAAGTAAATGTTAGCTCTTTCACGAGCCTCGATTCAGTATACAAAAAAAAATAAAAATAAATCCGAATTCACTTTTTCCCTAATTCCTATTTCTATCGCCTCACACAGATGTCCGTGAAGTTAGTACCCTTTACCCTTTACTCTTTAGTCTTTACCCGATTCAAAGTTACGGTTGTACCATTACAAAAATGGGGTGTTGTGGATTTCTATGCACAAAAGGCGAATGCGTAAATAGGGTAAATTATGGACTATGGTAATCCGATAGTGGTTCAAATCCTGTAAAGGCCTGAGAAACATAATGTAACAAGCGAATAGGGTAAATTATGGGCTATGGTAATCCGATAATAGTTCAAATCCTGTAAAAGCCTGAGAAACATAATGTAAGAAGCGAATAGGGTAAATTATGGACGAGGTTAAATTATGGACTATGGTAATCCGATAATGGTTCGAATCCTGTAAAGGCCTGAGAAACATTATGTAACAAGCGAATAGGGTAAATTATGGACTATGGTAATCCCATAATGGTTCGAATCCTGCAAAGGTCTGAGAAACATAATGTAAGATGTGAATAGGGTAAATTATGGACTATGGTAATCTGATAATGGTTCAAATCCTGTAAAGGCCTGAGAAACATAATGTAAGACGTGAATAGGGTTAATTATGGACTATGGTAATCCGATAATGGGTCGAATCCGGTAAACGTTTGAATCGGTTAATGGTTCGAATCCAGTAAACGTTTGCATTTGTAAATGTTTCGAATCCGGTGAACGTTTGAATTTGTGAAAGGTTCGAATCCGGTAAACGTTTGAATCGGTTAATCCTTCGAATCCGGTAAACGTTTGAATCGGTAAAAGGTTCGAATCCGGTAAACGTTTGAATCGGTTAATGGTTCGAATCCGGTAAACGTTTGAATCGGTTAAGGGTTTGAATGAGGAGCGGGTTGTGAGAGTTGTTGTTGCTGCCGTTATGTTTCTCATGCCATTACCGATTCAGTCCACAACCGTATTCGAACCATTAACCAATTAATACAACCAGCAACGGTACCCGCCCTACGGGCAAGGCTTCAATTGGGAGGCCCAAATGAAAAGGCAAATTATCAGAAATTGAAGGCTTTTTATTTTATTTTAAACGATTCATATAAACATCCGTTAAATCATATCACACGCAAATCATCAAAATCTAAACATTACATGGCGCCCATTTTGAAAAAATATTGAATTCTGCAAAACGGAAGCAGCCGCTACACCTGTTTTTCAGTCGATTTGCACACGCTGCCGTGTTACTTCGGAGCCGCACGTTTATATAGGAAGAGTTTGTCAGGAGTCGATCGACTCTCTCCTGGTACGTAGAATTTCAACAAAAGCCACGTCACTGTTCATATCGATAAATATTATTCCATCGTGTTTGGAAAAACTGGAAAACTTGGAAAAACAATATAGCCGATTTTACTCCAGCCGGTCCGAGGATTACCCATCCAAAATATTGTTGCGATCCGTTCAGCCGTTTTTGCGGTACCTTCGAACGGACAGACAGACGGACGGACATTTGGTGAATTATAGAAAGATGAATTCGAATTAATAATTATTAATAATTCGGAATTTGGATTAATACAATGTTATCATTGTTTTTGTTATTACACTCGCCTGAGGAGAGGGTATTGCATTTGAGTCTGTTTGTCTGTCTGTTTGTCCGCACAGAATAAATATGATTTTCTCTGCAACCGTTGGTCCGATTGACAGGAAATTTTCACCACAGGTGCAACTCCATCTGTAGAATTGTTCTAATGATAATTATGACGTCATAGGTCACGTGGTTCGGCCGCCATCTTGGAAAACCCAAAAAACTGCACCTCTATATCTCATTGTAAAGACATGGCTCATTGTAAAGAACTCTCCATGTGGAATAACATCTGTTAATGATATTGTTACAGACGTGGCTTAGATGTTATTTACCGAGCGGTTTTGGTATGACCACGTCTGCACAAGTTACCCGATTATACCCGAACGTTGACTAATCGCGCTGTGCTAGGTCAATAAAGGAAAAGGACACCCGGCTGGGATTAAAATGACACGACTCCCAGGGTTCAGTTCTCAAGCCCTCCGGAGGAGGTTATATTGTTACGGAAGGTTAGATTACAAGGACGAGAGGTACAGCATAGAAAGACAAGCACTTAGACACAATCTTATATTAACCCCAACAGACGACAGATAAACGGGACAAAAGGCTGACTCACACGGGGTTTGATGGCTAGGAAAGGCAGGATCGATGGCTCCAGGTGCACCTGGGCTCAAAGGTCAGAATCGACTCGGTCCGGTCCAGAGATGCGGGGAGGTATTCAGCGCTCGTACGTGGCAACTTCTCTCTCCAGGCTGGGGGCGCATCTCTCGTCACGTCCGCTACGTGGCCGCGTATATCCGGCGGGGAGTGACACGCCCTCGGCTCGTTAGCTCCGCCTCGTGGAATCGGCACGTTGCTTCTCATTGGGTGCGTGCGGGGGGTTTACCAGGCTCCGCCCTTGACGAGGAGCTGACAGCCAGCCCCTTTGTGGTAACCCCGTGGAGCGCATGGTCTGGAGCGCATTGTCAATGGCGGCTAACCGAGCCGGTGTCAGGACGCACACTCCCCCCCGCGCAGCGCCGTGCCCCTCTGTTGTTGTTGTTGTTGTTTGGGGAAGAAGATGGAAGGAGGTATGGGAAAGGTCCTAAACTCACTACTGGTGCCATATAATCACATTCTGGTGCAACGAAGAGTCATAATTAATGGAAACGAGTCCTTAACTGACATAGACTAAGAATAACTAGCAAGATGTCCGAAAGTTGTCTACGTGAGATGCGGTGGACCTGGGCACGACATTTAATGGGGGAAAAAGGGGAAGGTCGGCTCTACTGATTGTTGTTTACAGACAATGGGACTAGGGAATGGGGGATTGGGGATAGTTGGGGAATATTGGGGAAATAGGGGAATATTTACAAGCGGATATGGAGGCCAAATTCCATATTCGCAACATTGCACCCTTCTCTACCCTCGGGGCGTCCCGACCCGATAAATTTTTACCTACTTTAGTGTGGCACGCAATGTAGTTCCCTCTACTATTAACTCTACCCTGAGTGCGACAGTTTTACAGATATTCACAAATGAGTAAATATGTCCCCCTGCGACGTTGCACCCTTCTCCTCACAGAAACACACCCACAGGATAACCGAATCCGGAAAGAATCCTCAAACTAAACATACAGCCGGTAGGGAGCATTATTTACACAAGACTACGCTGATATTTACACTACGATCCAGGACCTGTTTTTGGAGGAACACATGCAGATGTTATGCATAGAGAGAGCACGCATGCTAGCATCGATACACCAACCCACGAGTGCTCTGTGGCCTACGGCCTTTAATAATGTGCAGAGCACCCCTTCCAAGCATCAAGCACCACCCCATCACACAGTGAGCACCATCCGGTGCACCAATAAAGTGTTTATAAATCATTGTGTGGTGTCGCAGCCGGCCGATGTTCTGCCGCTGGTCTTGCCTTCATGTGGTGCACTTGGCCTTCTTGCCTCTTTCAAAAAAATAAAGAAAGGCGCCAACCGCGTCCATTTCTATATTGTGGCCTTCAGTGGTGTCAACTAAAAGTGGTTCACCTGCATGGCGTAGGTGCCACGTTGACCCATAGGTCCATCCACGGGTGGTGCTTGGCCGCAAAAGAGCTGCGGTCCATGGTGGGTGGCCACAAACATTGCGGTCCATATGGTGTATCGATCCAAGCAGCAAGCAGCGAAAGTGCAGGCCCACAACTGCGTAGCCAGCACCTCTCTCTCTACCCCAAAGCCAGATCCTCGGAGGTGGGAGACAAAAGAAAAGACAAGTGAGTAAGGTGGTAAGGGCGCAAAAGTGCACGCAATGCAAGGTAATGCACACTGGGGGCACATGGGAACCAGGTGAGACAGGTACGTTCCTACCGTACGCTCCCCCCCCCCCCCCCCAGGTAACCTACATGGCCCCTCCCTTACCCCTTACTGTATCCACAAAACACAACACTACCCATAAACATCTACTTTACAAATCAACAAACATCCCTACTGTCTTCCCCGTTCCTCCCATATACCAAATTCGTCTTCTCTCCCTCCTAACCAATCAAATTTGCCATTTTCAACTCAACATCATAATTTGCCATCTCCAACTCAACATCATAATTTGCCATCTCCAACTCAACATCATAATTTGCCATTACCAATTCATCATCAGTCCCTCCTAGGGAGGGAGAGATGGAATCACCCCAATGTCTCATCCACGTCGTGATGCGTCTCACAATCCACACAGCAATTTCATTTCCTGCAACAAAACAAAGAAAACACAGGTGTGGAGTCATCATCATCACCACAGGTAAGTGGCTGCGTATGGTGCGACAGGTTCATCAATCCTAACTATTTCCTAAATGACTTTAACAACTTTACACTACCCGGGGTCTTTCTCCGGCCAAACCATTGGCCCTCTTACACTATGGGTTCTAAAAACCAATTCCCATTGGCCAAACTGTGGTGCTTTTCAATTTGGGGTCTCACTCCCCCGATTCATCTCCCGGTGCCCTCGCACAATTTCTGGGCTGTGGCGTGTACCTCTCCCAGTGGGTCTACCCACCTGCACACCTCCACCACTGCAGTTGCCTCCGAGCTTACCTGCTCCTCACCCTAACCTAACTACCTGGGGAAGGCCCTCTGGCTCTCTCCCCACTCGGTGCCCTCTCTGGTACTGGGCTGCCCGATCCACACCCGGGATCCTCAGGCACCCACTCACAACTACCGGCTCCCAGAGCCCACCTGCGGCCTCACCTGGCCGACATCCTCACAGTGGTGGAGTGCCCAACCAACTACACACACTAACAGGCTACACGCCCAGCCATTTCCACAACACTAATGCACCCATTCACAACACCATTCTGCAACCGCACCACAAATGCCAATATCCAACCACAATTTACCTGTACCCTCTACCTAACACTTACACTACCCGCCCCGGGTATCCGTGATAGGGGTCCACTCTTCCCCCATCCACACCTTCGCACCATGCACACCACTCCGTACCACTTACTCCAACTCTCTCCACACACCTGTACTGGCACACCTGTGCTCTCACACCTGGTGCCACCTGCACCCTTCTCTCCCCAAGCGCATTCGCGCTGATCCACAACACTCATTACTCACACACTGCTCCACACACCTGTCCAGTTGCACACCTGTGCAATTACACCTGTTCAATTCTCACCTGTTCAATCCTCACACACACGGCATCATCTCAGCTAACTACTCCCCTCTGAAACTTGCGCTTCCCAGTCGTCCCTTTAAACTATTGCGCTCCCTCGTCATTATCATCCACACTAATCTACCTGCGTCCCCACTACAGGTATCAGTCACTATCTAACCTTAACGTTACCTAATGTCAATCTCTTCTAGATCCCTACAATATAACCTAACCCACCCGGGCTAGTTTTCACTGCCATACACCCCATAAGCTATTGCTCCTTTGCCCCCAGTCTGTGAGGGATGGTGGATTTGCCATCCCACCACATCGGGGGTCTCTCACTACCAATTTCGCTCGTCCAAATCCAACAATTCAAAAATTTTCCAATCACTGCCCATCATCTGCCAATCACTACTGCCAATCCCTTGCCAATCATCAAATTTTGTTTTTCTCTAATTTTGGGTCCAAAACACTATCCTCATCACCCAGTCGACTCACTAATACTTCTCGGTGCGCCAATTCCTGTCCAAAGCCCGGCTTCGTAAAGCCAAACAATGAATGCTGGTTGTTTTGTGCCAGCGGCTGGATACGTCCGGCACTCGGTGCAGGGACGGGGGCTTACCCGGGCCGAGATCCCACGCATCACCTCGGCGTGGAGCCATCCAATGTCCCGATCTCGACCTGCCGGCACGTCTCAACAAAACGTGGTCGCCATAACGACCCTTCCTATCGGGCTGCCCGCTCCGCCTAGTGGAGCACGGACGCGGCCGTTCAAAGCGAGGCCCAGCACGCACCGAGGGCCCGATTCGGCTATAAGTCGTTCTAAACTCTATCCCGTCTGACGTCGATGCTTCACCTGGACGCTTACACCCCACAGCCCGTTCCTTGCTCACACATCCAGCTGTGCCCATGCTCCTCGTACCTTTCCTTACACACCCAGGTACCCTCATTCCACTCACAGCCTTGGTCACACACCTGACCACCGAACACTGTGGCACACATTCGTTGCTCGCACACCTCACCAATACACCGCTTCGCGCCCCCTCCTCGGTCACCTCCTCTGTGACAATCACAGGTGTGCCCTCATTCGCACACCCAACCATGTGCCTCACCACCAACTCCAGCGTGCATTCCCACTCACGCTCTACCATTCCAGGTGTGCATCCTTCCATCCCAGGTGTACATCCTCGCTCACCTGTCACAACCAACTCACTCTCCTTGTCACTCTCACTACTCTCACCTCCATTCTTGACAGCGCACTCACACTTACTCTTGACAGCGCACTCTTTCCTCATGCACCTGTCCGTCACACACCTTTCTCGCGCACACTCTCCCGTTACACCCTCTGTAACACTCACCACAGGTGTGCATTCTTCCTTACTTTTGACAGCGCACTCTTTCCTCATGCACCTGTCCGTTACACACCTCTCTCGCGCACACCCTTGCGCACACTCTCCCGTCACACCCTCTGTAACACTTACCACACCGCGCTTCCATGTGCTCCCTCGCACACTCGCTACGACCGACTCACTCTCGCCAGCACCCTCACTCCTTGGCGTGCACTTTTTCCTCACACACCCCAGAGTCGGACTTTCTCGCACACCTCCTTTTTCGCACACCAGACCTGTCGCACACTTCACCAATGGCCTCTCACGAACACCCGGGTCTATCTCGACCCCCAAGCTTATTAAATCCCCTGGCGCATCATACGCACGACCATATTGGTCACCACTTACACCGGGTCCTCTTCCTCTTCGCTTCTCCTCCATCACCTGCGAATCCCTCATCCGGTTACTGAGCACATCATCACGATCCAAACACAGACTTTGGACCAATTCTTTTATCTCCTCTTTTATCTCTTTCTTATCCCCTCTCCGTCGCTTCTTAATTTCGCTCATCCCTTCTTCCACTTCTTCTAATTTGTGCTTCACCTCTTTTATTCCCCGGTACGTCTCCTCAAGCTCATCCTCTAAGGCTACCTTGACCGTTTCCAGGTGCGTCCTCACCTGCCGGTCCTTCGTCTCCATTACCTCTATCACCTCGTCCAACCTCGTTGTCAGTCCCTCACGTACCATCTGACATTCCCTCTTTGTCGCTATCAAGTCGTTTTTATGTCGTTTTGTGTCGCTTTTAAACCTCCTAATACCGCAGTGTTCCTTTGAACCTGCTCCACTAACTCCGTCTGTCCCACCGTCAGCTGCTCCACCTCCTGCGTCAGGTCCTCTATGCCCCCTTGTAACTTTACAGTCCCCTTTCTCACCTCCTTCTCCATGTGCTCCTTACAGTGCCTCACCTCCTCGCGCACTCCTCCGACCTCCTCACTCACTCCTCTTCTGATCTGCTCTCCCATCACTTGCATCTCCTGCCCAGATGCCACCCTCATCTGCTCCATTTCCTCCCTGTGAGCATCCAGTTTGGTTTCTACCCCCATTCTGACCCCCTCTATCTGCTGCCCCATTTGGTTAACTTCCCTTTCCGCTTGGTCCCTCATGTCCCTCAATTTGCCTTCCATACTGTTTTCTAACCCCTCTAACCCATTTTTCACTCCCTCTATCTGATTCTCCTGGGCAACCATTCTATTTTCTACCCCCTTTAACCCATTTTTCACTTCTTTTATCCCGTTGTCTAACCCCTCAAAATTATTGTCTAACTTCTCACCGGTACCCCTCGCTTCGTCCCTCATTACCCCCATTTCGTTTCCCATTACCCCCAATTGGCCCTCCAATCGCTCACTCTGAGCCCTCATTTGCTCACTCTGAGCCCTCATTTCCTCCCTATTCTGGGCCATAAGGGCCTTCATTTGTATGAAAAACAAGTTCAAATCCACCGGTGGCGCCACTACGGTCGCGGGCGTGGACGCCGTGGCCACCTCGTGCATAACAACGCTATTTTGCGACCCTGCCACCCTCACTGCTTCGCTCTCCTCCTGTCCCTCATGTCCCTCAATTTGGTCCTGGACCGACCCTGCCTCACTCTCCCCTACCGGACCCCAGCTGTCTTGGTCTGCCATAGCGCGACTTTCAAAATTCGGGTTTTTATACAACAAAACAAATTTCGGCCGTTATAATTTCGCGCGGGAAACGCGCTCCGAATCGATTCTACTTGTTACAAATTTGGGCCTAATAAATTTAGTCCCGGGTTCGAATCCCACTCCTCGACACCAATTGTTACAGACGTGGCTTAGATGTTATTTACCGAGCGGTTTTGGTATGACCACGTCTGCACAAGTTACCCGATTATACCCGAACGTTGACTAATCGCGCTGCGCTAGGTCAATAAAGGAAAAGGACACCCGGCTGGGATTAAAATGACACGACACCCAGGGTTCAGTTCTCAAGCCCTCCGGAGGAGGTTATATTGTTACGGAAGGTTAGATTACAAGGACGAGAGGTACAGCATAGAAAGACAAGCACTTAGACACAATCTTATATTAACCCCAACAGACGACAGATAAACGGGACAAAAGGCTGACTCACACGGGGTTTGATGGCTAGGAAAGGCAGGATCGATGGCTCCAGGTGCACCTGGGCTCAAAGGTCAGAATCGACTCGGTCCGGTCCAGAGATGCGGGGAGGTATTCAGCGCTCGTACGTGGCAACTTCTCTCTCCAGGCTGGGGGCGCATCTCTCGTCACGTCCGCTACGTGGCCGCGTATATCCGGCGGGGAGTGACACGCCCTCGGCTCGTTAGCTCCGCCTCGTGGAATCGGCACGTTGCTTCTCATTGGGTGCGTGCGGGGGGTTTACCAGGCTCCGCCCTTGACGAGGAGCTGACAGCCAGCCCCTTTGTGGTAACCCCGTGGAGCGCATGGTCTGGAGCGCATTGTCAATGGCGGCTAACCGAGCCGGTGTCAGGACGCACACTCCCCCGCGCAGCGCCGTGCCCCTCTGTTGTTGTTGTTGTTGTTTGGGGAAGAAGATGGAAGGAGGTATGGGAAAGGTCCTAAACTCACTACTGGTGCCATATAATCACATTCTGGTGCAACGAAGAGTCATAATTAATGGAAACGAGTCCTTAACTGACATAGACTAAGAATAACTAGCAAGATGTCCGAAAGTTGTCTACGTGAGATGCGGTGGACCTGGGCACGACATTTAATGGGGGAAAAAGGGGAAGGTCGGCTCTACTGATTGTTGTTTACAGACAATGGGACTAGGGAATGGGGGATTGGGGATAGTTGGGGAATATTGGGGAAATAGGGGAATATTTACAAGCGGATATGGAGGCCAAATTCCATATTCGCAACAATATCATAGGTGCCTCCATTATGACGTCATAATTCGACAAGTACAAAACTTCATCCTATCAAAATGAATTTTTTTTAGCATAATCTAGGGATAAATTGGTGGAGAAAAAAGAAAATAATGATGACGTCATCGGTCACGTGGTTCGGCCGCCATATTTGTTTTAACACAAAAGCCCTAAAAACTACTGAAAACATCCTGGCGAGGTTTTGCAATCTCTGATTGCTCTTTCTATTTTATTTTGTAATAGGAATACAATGTCATGGAAGAACCTATTAAACTGCTCTATGCACCTGAACATGGCCCGTGTTTAGAAACGAAGGAAGTTTTCCGGATTATTTGTGGTTAATAAGCCTAATCATCTCAGGAGATCATATCTAATTATATTCTCATTTTGAACAGGTGCCTGGGCTCTGCTGCTGATCCTGCCGGGGAAGCTTAAGCTCTTTCATATGGCCCCCTCAATAGGAACTTCTGACGATGTCAGTACACACACACACACACACACACACACACACACACACACACACACACACACACACACACACACACACACACACACACACACACACACACACACACACACAACCTGTGCTATGCACAGGTGGAAAGCTAAAAGCATATAAACATATAGAAACGGGCGAATGCTAAACGATGAACCAATAAATTCTACATTCCTGTGCCGCCTTCAGTCGAACGTCAGGCATTGACAGCAGGTTCATGAAGGACTTGCACAAAAAAAGAAACTTACCCAATCTGAGTGTTGCTACATCCAGTCAATGGCGAAACTGCAAATAGGGAATCCACGAATGTCACTTTGAAGTGCGCGGTGCTACGCGCGTGACTTGCTACCAAGGAGGAAGTGGACAACGCGGTAAGTTTAATGTTCTTTATTCAAAGAGGTCACTGTAGCACTGGCGCGCTCCGGGCTGCACGCCCGGTGCATATCCTGAGGCCACGCCTACCCCTCGGCGTGGCCGCCGCCCACTTGGTGCGCGGAATGATGTCACCACGCCAGTGAGCTTCCGTGTCCGCCACACGCGCCCCCCCCCAGAATTCCCGCGCACCTGGAGGGCCAGTTTGCAGGGCAAACGGATGACCCGGCCGAAGGGCCCTCTGGCGACCGGCGGCGTCCGGGGTGCAGGGATGCCAGGTGGGATGCCCCCGGCTGTACCCGGGATGGGTGCCGGACCGGGGGGCGGCGTGCCTGCAGTGCTGGGTGGTGCCGGGGGTCCACCCGCAGGGGGGGCGGCCCCGACGCGGGGGCCGAGCCACCGGCGGTGGGTGGTCCACATCGAGGTGGGCCGGCTTGAGGCGGTCTATGGAGACCCGGTCAGGAGTGCCGCCGATGTCCAGGGTGAAATGTTTCACCCCGGGCTCCAGCACATGGAAAGGCCCGTCGTACGGGGGCCGCAGTGGTGTCCGGTGGGTGTCGTGCCGGACAAAGATGTACTCCGCGGTGCGAAGCTCCGGGGCGACGTGTTTAGGAGGGTGCCCGTGGTGCGCCGTCGGCACTGGGGCGAACCTCCGGGCGGTCGCCTGCAGCGCAGAACGCTCCTGCGCCGCGGAACATGGTGCCGTGGGGTCGGGGAGGAACTCGCCCGGCACCCGCAGCGGTTGCCCAAAAACCAACTCCGCCGCGGAGGCGCGCAGATCGTCCTTGGGCGCCGTCCGGAGGCCCAGCAGGACCCAGGGGAGCCTGTCGACCCAGCCGCCTTCGCGGAGGGTGGCCCGGAGCGCGGCCTTCAAGGAGCGGTGGAAGCGCTCGCACAGGCCGTTGGCCTGGGGGTGGTAGGCCGTGGTTCGGTGCAGCTGGACCCCAAGCCCCCGCGCGACCACCACCCAGAGCTCCGAGGTGAACTGGGGGCCGCGGTCGGACGAGATGTCCGAGGGGGCGCCGAACCGGGCGACCCAGGTGGCGATGAACGCCTGTGCGACGTCCGCCTCCGTCGTTGTCGCCAAAGGCACGGCCTCCGGCCACCGGGTGGTGCGGTCCACCATGGTGAGGACATGGGTGAAACCCCGCGAGGGGGGCAGAGGTCCCACCAGGTCCAAATGAACATGGTCGAACCGACGTTCCGGCACCGTAAACGGGGCCAAGGGGGGCTGGGTGTGTCGGTGCACCTTTGCGCGCTGGCACGCGAGGCACATCCTGGTCCAGCCGCGGACGGCCTTCCGGAGGCCATGCCAGACAAACTTGTCGGTGACCAACCTTTGGGAGGCCCTCGTGCCCGGGTGGGACAGGCAGTGGATGGCGTCAAAAACCTGGTGCTGCCAGCCTGCAGGCACTATGGGGCGAGGCTGCCCGAGGGAGACGTCGCAAACGAGGGCCGTGCCCGCGCCGTCGAAGGGCACCTTGGTGACGCGGAGGCCCGTGATGGCGGTCCGCAGGGCCTGGACCCCGGGGTCGGCGGCCTGGTCCGCCGCCATCCGGGCATAGTCGATGCCAAGGTGGACTGCGTGGGCGACGACCCGGGAAAGGCAATCGGCCACCGGGTTGTCCTTTCCAATCGCAATCGGCCACCGGGTACGTGCCGGATGTCCGTCGTGTACTCGGACACGGCTGCGAGGTGACGCTGTTGCCGGGCCGACCACGGCTCGGCGACCTTGCCCATCGCGAAAACCAGCGGCTTGTGGTCGACGAAGGCCGTGAACGCACGGCCCTCGAGCAGATGGCGGAAGTGCCTGACCGCCAGGTGAAGCCCAAGCAACTCGCGGTCGAAGGTGCTGTAACGGCGTTCGGGCAGGCGAAGCTGCCGGCTGAAGAACGCCAGCGGTTGCCAAGCTCCATGCACCCATTGCTCGTACACCGCGCCCACCGCGTAGTCCTAGGCGTCGGAGGTGAGGGCGATCGGTGCATCGAGTGCCGGGTGCACGAGCATGGTGGCGTTGGCCAAGGCGAGCTTCGCGCCCGAGAACGCCGCGTCCATCTGCTCGGTCCAGGTAACGTCACCTTTGCCCGGCTTCCCTCGGAGGGCCTCGTGTAAGGGGAGCAGGAACTGGGCGATGCGGGGCAGGAACTGATGGTAAAAGTTTACCATGCCCAGGAACTCCTGGAGCCCCTTGATCGTGCGGGGGCGCGGAAACCCCTTCACCGCCTCCACCTTGGCCGGTAGGGGGACGGCCCCGTGCCTGGTGACGCGGTGCCCCAAAAAGTCAATTTCAGCGACACCGAACCGGCACTTGGCGGGGTTCACGATCAGGCCATGCTGGCCCAGACGTTCGAAGAGCGTGCGGAGATGGTGAAGGTGCTCTTCGCAGGACGCGCTGGCGACGAGGATGTTGTCCAGGTATACGTACAAAAAATCCAAGCCGCACAAGACGCTGTCCATGAGGCGCTGGAACGCCTGAGCCGCATTTTCAAACCGAAGGGCATCCGAAGAAATTCGAAAAGCCTGAATGGCATGATGACAGCCGTCTTTGGGATGTCCTCCGGCCTGACAGGGACCTGATGGTAGCCGCGTACGAGGTCCACCTTTGAAAAGAAGGACATATTCGCCAAGCGGGCGGAAAAGTCCTGAATGTGGGGGACGGGGTAGCGGTCGTGGGTGGTGGCGTCGTTGAGGCGCCGGTAGTCCCCGCACGGTCGCCATCCCCCGCCGGGCCTGGGCACAATGTGGAGCGGGGACGCCCACGCGCTCTCGGAGCGCCGCACGATGCCGAGTCGCTCCAGCGTAGCAAACTCCGCTTTAGCTACCTCGAGCTTCGTCGGCTCGAGGCGGCGTGCCCGGGCATAGACCGATGGCCTGGCGGTGGGGATGTGATGTTCCACCCCGTGCTTGATGGTCCCCGCCAAGAAGGTGGGCCGCGTGAGGGCCGGAAAACCCGCGAGGATGCGGGCGAATTCGTCCGCTGCCGGAAGCGTACAGATGAACCTGGCCGGAACGGAACCGCTCAGCAAGCCGCTCTGCGAGCCACTCGGTGAGCCGCTCTGTGAGCTGCTCATCGAGGCGGGCAGCACGCACGCGAGCGAGCTGAACGTCTCAGCCTGGACAAGCCTTCTGCGCTTTACATCGACCAGTAATCCATTAGCACATAAGAAGTCCGCGCCGAGCAGTGCCATGGGCACGTCGGCCGAAACGAACGACCAACGGAAAACCTGCCCTCCGAACCGCAGGGAGAGACAGCGTTTTCCATACGTGCGTATAGACGTACCATTGGCCGCAAGCAGCGTGGGACCTCGGCCCGCAGTGTGCTTGTCGGACGTACCGGCAGGAACGACACTCACCTGCGCCCCCGTGTTGCACAGGTAACGGCGCCCGGACAAGGTGTCCGTTATGTACAGAAGGCTGTTGGAATTGCCGACGCTCACCGTTGCCACCGAGCGCCGGCTCGCCCATTTCCCGACCTGCCGAATGAGCACAGCGGGCGACACTGCCGAGCCTCGTGGCCGAACTTGGCGTGGAAGAAACACCAGGCGGGCAGCTGCGGCGTCGGAGGCCGCGGTTTTCTTCGCGGCGGCGGCGGTGGTGGGCGGGGCGTGGCGGCGGACACGAGGTGCGGTGCATCGGGGAAAGCCTCGGGAGCCTCGGGAACGGCAACTGCGCCAAGACTTGCCTGCGTGTCCAAAGCCGCGTAGTATTTGTCGGCCTCGGCAGCGAGCGCACGGGGTTCCGTTAACGCGGAACCAGCCAAAGCGAGGCGGACTCGTGCTGGCAGCTGGCGTCGAAATAATGCCCGGAATAGAGCGTTCGGGGTTTCGTCGCCCATGAGCACCAGCATATGGTCCACACGGACTGACGGTCGCGTGTCCCCGATCTCGGGGAGGTCCAAGAGGCGATCGGCCCATGCGTCCACCGTAAGGCCGAACGTGGCGAGGAGGAGACGCTTGACCGCCTCGTACTTGCCGTCGGCAGGTGGATCCCTTAGGACCGATACGACACGGGTGGCTGTGCGGGGCCCGAGGGCGGCGACCACGTGGCAGTACATGGTCTCGTCCACCGTGATGCCTCGAAGTCGGAACTGGGCTTCTGCCTGCAGGAACCAAACATCGGCTTGTGACTCCCAGAATTCGGGGAGCTTGATGGAGACCGCGTTGGTAGCCATTGTTGCGGCGGTTTCGGGTGGTCAGCAACGACTGACTCGAATGTCGGAGGTCACCAATGAAGTGCGCGGTGCTACACGCGCGACTTGCTACCAAGGAGGAAGCGGACAACGCGGTAAGTTTAATGTTCTTTATTCAAAGAGGTCACTGTAGCACTGGCTCGCTCCGGGCTGCGCGCCCGGTGTATATCCTGAGGCCACGCCTACCCCTCGGCGTGGCCGCCGCCCACTTGGTGCGCGGAATGATGTCACCACGCCAGTGAGCTTCCGTGTCCGCCACACCTTCCTCATTCTGCTTTAAACTCGATATCGCTATATTATTCCAAACAGCATCATTCCAATTACAAATGAATATGACAGTATTAACATACCTATGAGCAAAAGTATCTGGTATTGCCGGGTAACAATAAGTCGTTTCCAAACGGGAATATGAAGAGAGGAGGGAGGAGGGAGGAAGAGGAGGAGGAGGGAAAGGGAAGGGGAGGTACGTAAAAACAAATGAAAATGAATTAAATGTAACCAGGTGGTAAAAACGTAAACACGCGCCGGAAAGTAACATGATCACGCGAGAGTTGGTGTGGCCCACGGGTATTGGGAGCGGAAGTTACGTAAACCACGACCCGTTTGACAATTGACATTGAAGTGTCGGCCATTGCTTGTGAAGCTCGTACACGAGGGAGTGTGTGGGGCTGTGCTGACGGTAAATATACTCGCATTTTTCATTGAAGGACATGATGGAGTCTAAAGTATGAACGGTGTTGTGTTTTAGTGACGAAATGCTGCATGTAATGGTGGGATGGGGTTAGATCCGTGGGCTGAGCAAATGTTATTTCGCCATTTTTTTGGCGAAAAATCGCCATTTTTGTCTTTGCCACTTTTGACTTTTGTCTCCGGAGGAGAATCGCGCTGGTTTTTTACGAGATACGAGACGTATTTTTGTGAGAAAATCCAAAATTTTCTCCGCCTGTGACGATTGGTGTGCCGGTAAACGGTTTGATGTGCGGGCCGGGAGAATGGTTTTGACTCGGGGATTGTGCCCCTCCTTTCTTTGTTTCAGGCCATTCGCCATTTTTGTCTTTGCCACTTTTGACTTTTGTCTTTTGCTATTCTTGTTATTTTTAAACTATTTTGCTTTGTAAAGTTACCACAGTATGACAGTGACTTTGTTTTGTGAAATGTTGCAAACACAGAATTTTGCAACTCGACAGCAAAATTATTCCAGTGAGAAACCCCGAGTAAATTTGTGAGTCCTGGGCAACATAAAACAATTGAAACATAAAATAGGTCCTGGGCAACATTAAAAAAAATTGAAAAAAAAAACCTGAATTTCTTTTTTTCCCCCAATTTAACAAATTAAAATGACAATTAACGAGAGCTTCCAGGGAATCAGAACTCAACTCAACTGACTGGACAACTTTAAAGTAGGTCAGTTGTCTGTACTAGATTTGGCTTAAGATAGCAACCTACCTTGTGTGGTAAGAGTCTCACACACCAAGTTTGATCAAAATCCATAAATATCTGTGGACGTTAAAGTCTTTACGTCGTTTCGGAGCTGAAAACAATATGGCGGCCATTTTGTGACGGATCGGGTTGGAATGCAATAGCAACCTACCTTGTGTGGTAAGGGTTAAGCATTCTAAGTTTGATCAAAATCTGTTAATATTTGTGGACGCTAGAGTGTTAACGTCGTTTTCATGACCAAAAACAAAATGGTCGCCTAAGTCCGCCATTTTTCAATGGATCGGGCTGAAATGTAATACCAACCTGGTCCTTGGGGTAAGGATGCTGCATGTCAAGTTTGATCAGAATCGGTTGATATTTGTGGACGCTGGAGTGTTAACGTCGAAAAGTTAACAGACGACAACGACAGACACGCCGGAGGGTTCAGTATGTGATGAACTACCGTCCAGTTGAGTTAACAAATGAATTTAAAAAATGGGTACATAAAAACAAAAATGGAGCTCTGTCTACTGGGTTGAGGGACTAAATAGACGGGGGCTTGGAGAAATAAGGTATGTGGGTAAGAGCGAGTGGTACAGGAGGACACAGGGGGTGGACAAGATGGACACAGCCACAAACTATCAGGAAGGAAAAAGAAAATGGAAACTTGGAACGAGGTGCGTTGAGGAGGATTACAATGGGTAGAAAAGATGGATCATAAACTGGTTTTGGATTGGGGACGATCTGAGATGGTGTTGAACATCTCTTTAAGACTAGGAAGAAAGAAAGATTGAAGAGAATGTTTAATGTTCCTCTTTACTCCCACCTCTGGAACAAACTCCCTCACTCTCTTCAATCCCACTCCTCCCTCAAGGCCTTTAAAACAGCACCACCAGCTCTTATCTTACCCCATCCAAAACCTTGATCTTTTCTACCCCCATTAATTCACCCCCGATCCACTTTTTTGAAATACCAACTTCTTTCCTGGAAGTCCTAGCAGTGTCCATGTGTTTTATAACTCTCCCCCCCCCCTCTCCCTCCTTCCCATGCCTCCTCCCCCCCCCCAAGCCCTCTCCCTCCCCCCCCCCCCAAGCCCTCTCCCTCCCCCCCCCCCCAAGCCCTCTCCCTCCCACAGATCTCCCGATGTCCCTGCTCTCTGCTGTTGTACTTGTGTGCTTCCCTCTCTCTCCCCATCTTGTCTCCTGCTCCCTTTATTGTAGGTTTTGTGTGTCCAGTTGTTGTTTTTTGTTATTAATGTTTGCTCTTACACGAGCCTCGATCTTGTATACAAAAAAAAAAGTGGATGTTAGTTGCACAGTCGATCAGAATTAGAATTCATTTGCAAAATCTATTTAATTTGGTGAAAGCAAACAAACCACAACAAAAGCATGAACTCCCTTCTTCATCATCGCATTGCATCATCTTTCATAGTCGTGGTATTCTCATCAAGATTTTTCAATGAAGGTTATGAAAATAAAGCATGATGAATGTCACCCTTTCGCTTTATCACTTTGAAACAAAACAACGGAAAAAAACAAGGGATGAAAGTATAGTGTTAAAATGTTTATCATTGCTATGCCTATAATAGTCATTTGCTGCACGAAAAATTGTTCCTTCCAGACCAGAAATGTCTTTGGACGAAGTAAAATCGATAGCACCTTCAACTGTAATGAAATCTATACATCATGTTTTCTGGGACATCGAAAAAAATCACTCCGACAGATTTCCCGTGCGCCATGGTTGATGACGCCACAATGCAACAAACATCGCCAAAGTTACAGAATATTAATGACCTGCTGCTCGTATCATTAATATTCTGCAGCTTTGGCAATCGAATAATCATCTTCACACGAGAATATGAGGAGGCTCCAATTTGCTCAAAGCAGGACAATTTCCGGACTCCTCTCCGGAACACAGAGATGCACATTTCACCTCCAACTGGACCCCTTGAAATGATGTCATGCCAATGCATTTAGGTGTTGTTTTAAAATTACTGGTTTTGTAATTTGATAAACCCAGAAGTTTCCACTACGTGTTGCAGCAATTTTAAGCGATGAATATGGACCTCAGGTGACGAATTTCAAATATTATGAGTGACGACACATTCGTACGCCACGCGCACACATAGGAAGTTGTGATAAGTTTGTATTTTATAATTCGAATGACCGGAAGGTTTGGCTCAACACTATGGTCCTCATTTTTCCAACACAAACTTTGACAAAGCAATTGGAAATACAGCATGCAAATGGTGGCAGAATTGCTCGAGGCTCAATAATTTTTATTGGTAAAAGAAATAGGGAATTAATTGATTATTTAAATATCATCACCAATACTTCAAAACGGATAATGTGACGTTTTTCCAAGTTGGAAAAGTTTGAGACAAGTTACAGCTGTTTGTGGAAACTGCCCAGAGAGGAAAAAAGGTGGATTTAAAAAAATAAAATGAATGCTCATTGATTAATTATTGAAATGCGTGATTGTAACATCAAATCAATTACAAACAAAAAAGTTTGCCTTTGGTCCCGTTTATCTGCAGTCACCATTCAAACAGAAAAAAAAGGAGAATAAACTACAGAGCACACCTCTCTGAGACACTCAGCAATGCTCTAATTAGCAAAGCAGGTGCAAATTGTGTTGGGTCGTTTGCTGAAGACATCAAAGAACATTTGATATGAAGAAGAGCTGCAGTTCAGAACTCCATCACGAAGATATGCGACTTCCCGTGTTACGATCCGACTCTCACGGAAGCATCGACTTGATGCTGGTTACGTCATTATTGCAGCGTGGCATTGCCAGGATGCAGCACAGTGACGTCACTGAATATCCATGAAACTCTGTTATCTCTCAAACAAGTGTTGCATTGAAATTCAGAAGCCCCATATATTGGCCAGGAAACAAACATGGTGTTTCTTACAGAGTGGTGCTGTGAATGGTGAATACTGGATCTGGGGCACAAGGGAAGAAGGTGGTGTGTTCCACTCACCAAACTACATGTGTTTGCAGAAAGATTGAAGAGTTGTTGGAAATCTTACGAATGATTGAAACTCAAATGCATCATGCCAACCAGTTCAGACAAATGGGGTTCAGCAATAGTCTAGGGAATGTTCAGTTGGCGTGTTTAAAGATCTCCGATGGCATTGCGAGCCTGCGCAACATCCATATAGCATTGAGGTATCGGTGCTGACAAGGTTCCCTCAGGTATTCAGATAACGATTGGATAATTCAGGACGGGCCTGCGTAATGTCGAAATGGTTTAAGGTATATCAAATGGGCTTCAAACAACCGTACTTTAAACAAAGTGTGAGACAATTGCATCACAGTAGAGTTAATCAATCCAATCGAATCGATGCATCTTTGGTATGTGCTATCTACCACAACATGAGGACCCACGTTTGTCTCGTACAATATCACATATCAGCATACATACCGTACATACTTACATACACACATATACATACATACATACATATATACATATATGTTCCACATAAAGACACGTTACACTTGTTTGACCAGTTTGTGATATTGTCCAGGTCTGCAGAGAGTGAGGCTGCAGACTGCAGATCTGAGGGTTGAGATATGGAGCGGTAGAGGGTGGAGTCATCAGCAAAGAGATAGAGAGGATTCTCGAGAGTCGGAGAGATCATTGATGAAGACCAGACAAAGCACAGGGGCCAGAACACTGCCTTGGATAACTCCAGCCTGAACAGGAAGGGGAGATGAGAGAATTCCATTCAGGGCCACATGGTGACTGTGACCAGAGAGGAAGACTGCAAGCCATGCGTGGAGGTTACCGTTGGTACCATAAGAGGAGTGTTTGGTGAGCAGAGCAGGGTGCCAGACCACAGCGAAGGCACCATATTCTTCGAACTCCACTCCACTCTTTGAAGCTATTAACAAACATGTGTCATCATGTTAGTGTATTATCGGTTCTTTTCCATTAAAAACGATAGTCCCATATAAGTGTCAACATTTTTTTGAAGTACCCTGTATATATAGATGTATATATATATATACATACATACATACATACATACATACATACATATATATATATATATAGATATATATATATATATATATATATATATATATATATATAAAATATATATATATTGTTGTGGATATGAGAATGGTTTTTTGTTGTTGTTGTTGTTGTGTAAATTGTTGTAAAATATCGCCCTCCTTACTCCAGTGTTGTATAAAGGTCAAAGGGCGTTCCCGTAGTTAGTTCCATAAAGCATACATGAAGGACACCATAATATCCCTGTTCAGTAGTTTTTTTTTTTTTTTTTTTTTTTTTTGTATACAAGATCAAGGCTCGTGAAAGAGCGAACATTAATCACACAGAAAGACAAACAGACACATAAAACAAATAACATCGGGAGCGGTAGACAAGATGGGGAGAGAGGGGGAAGGACACAAACACAACATTTGAGAGCAGGGACCGAGAGACATGGAGACATCGAGAGATCTGTGGGAGGGAGAGGGCTTTGGGGGGGAGGCATGTGAAGGGGGGGGGGGAGGCATGTGAAGGGGGGGGGGTGGGAGAGGTATAAACATATGGACATTGCCAGGATTTCCAGGAAAGAAGTTGGAATTTCAAACAAGGTGGATCTGGGGTGAATTAGTGGGGGTAGAAAAGATCAAGGTTTTGGATGGGGGAAGATAAGAGATGGTGGTGAACAGCTGTTTTAAAGACCTGGAGGGAGGAGAGGGATTGAAGGGAGTGTGGGAGTTTGTTCCAGAGGCGGGAGAAAAGAGGAATGAAAGAGTGAAGGTGAGCAGAGAGCCGAGATTTCGGTAGTTTATTTCCTTATTATATGTATTAGGGTAAGGCCTTGTCTTCCATTAAGATGACACTCCATTGCACCAAGTGAAATAAGAGTAGATTCCGTTCACATTCCCTTTTCGTCAATTGCCATTCGCATTGCCAACTACAATTGCCGCCATTAAGCATGTGCTCAGCTCGGGGAAGAAGGGCGTGCCCGCCCATCGTCATCAAGGGTGGAGTCAGAGGGCCTGTGCCCACCAATCAGGGCCGAAGCGAGCTCACCGAGGGGCGTGTCCTGAAGGCCGGCGGCTTGATCGCCTGAGGCGCTATAAAAGCACGCGTGCAAGAGCCGAGTGCGTGGTTGGACCAAGCGAGAGACGTGCAAAGAGAGGTGCGTCAGAGAGTTGGCAGTACACAAGCAGCGCAGAGCAGAGAGGAGGGAGAAGGAGTTCTGAGAGCAAGCATAGGGAGAAGGAGTTCTGAGAGCAAGCATTGAGAGAAGGAGTTCTGAGAGCAAGCATTGAGAGGAGGAGTTCTGAGAGCAAGCATTGAGAGAGAGTCCTGAGAGCAAGCAAGAGGAGTACCACGAGCAGTACCAGCAGCTTTAAACTCCACCAAGCAGCGTTGGCTCCACCAGGCAGCTTTAACTCGATCGGCGGAGCTCGTCCCGCGGCAGCTCGCACGACAGCAGCTTGGGCGTTGACGGCGGTGCCGACCGTGGCCGCGGAGGAACGGAGCTGCCGCTCCCGGCCCGACCGTGACCCAGTTCCGGTTGACCTTCCTCTCCCTCCAGCCATCCACCTCCTGCCATTCCTATCATCATTCCCCGCGTGAGTCTGTCTTTGTTTGTTCTGTCACTGGGTATTAATTAAGCCTGTATAGTTAAGCTAAGTTTCGCTGTGTCGCCTTGCCTCTTCTGTAAATTATTTTATTATCCTTCCTTCTCCTTGGTTATTTTGGTCTTGTAAATAGTAAATAAATTATATTTGTATTCCTTACCTGTTGTCTTTCTTCTTCTTCACATCCTTCGCTTTAGTCTTTCCCCCATTGAATATCTGTGGCGCGATTCGGCCAACGTTCAGGAATCGGGTTAGTCGGGGTAACTGTTAGGGCCGCGGTGCCATCCGCTCGGCAAACCAACATCTTATCCGCGGTCCGTAACAATATATATATATATATATATATATATATATATATATATATATATATATATATATATATATATATATATATATATATATATATATTGTCGCGATCCCGTCTGGGGAATGTATCCCAGCACGGAATACGGACGTGAATGTCCGGGCTTCAAGTAATCCACGTAGTGAACCAAAAGAGACGCAATAAACACAATTGTGTTTTAATCGGCCTTCTAGGGGTAAGGCACGATTATTTATTGGCTCGATCACAAAAACCATGAAAGGTAACAAAAGGGAATATGCTGCACAAGCCGGCAGGAACTGTCGGCAACAGACGCTCCAACAGGACGCAGGTAAGATCACTCGCGGCTCCAATCGACGGGCTCCGGGCCTCGGAGGATACCAGGATGGAATACCGCACAAGGCCGCCAGGAACGGTCGGCCAGTAGCTCCAACACGAAGCCGGGAATCACTCGTTCTCTTCTGGAGTTACTCGCTCGTAAAATACAGAACGGTATTCGACCAGCCCAACTCGGCTGTCCGGAGGCTTCAAGGAAAACCCTTTTATGATATTTCCCACTCGGAGCCTTCGAGCCGTGTGCGTCGCATAAGATGGCGACCGCGCTCTCTGACCCTCCACCAATCACGTGCTGAATCGCCTCCCAATCGCGTGAGGCTCCAGGGAGGTCACGTCACGCGGTGGGCGGGGCACCAAACTGGGTGAGAACAGGTGGTTTCACCGGGGGTTTCTCACAGTCCTCCCCCCCTATGTAAAAACCCCGTCGAATAGACGGCGTTTTTAAAACCAGTATTTGTAGTAGGTGCAAATCACATGGCAAGATGATGGCGGTAATTGCTAACAGGCAATTAACGCAATTAACAATTATTAACACTTATTAACGACAATAACGCAACAACGCAACGCAATAGCGCCACACAATAGCGCAACAATAACGCACTTATTAACGCAACAGGCAATTAACAGGCAACAGGTTAACAGGCGTTAACAGGGTAAACAGGCGTTAACAGGCAGGTTAACAATGAACAAGTTTTTTTTTTTTTCACACACAATATTAAACACCATACACCCCATTAACATCTACCCCACAAGAGTTACACTTCACACAAAGCACAATAGAGAAGCAAGGGGGCCAAACTCAAGGTGGGGAAACATTTACAGGAGGGAAACGGACCGAGACCTAGAGCGGCGGGAACTCCTCCGGTGTCGAGAACGACAGTCATATGCGTAATGACCCCTTTCACCGCACTGGTAACATCGATCGTTCGGGTCGAACGGGCTGCGGACCAAAGGGCGTCTGAAACGAGGCCGCCGCGACATGCCATTCGACATCTCGACGCACACACGCGATCCGCAAATTAACCTTCCATCAAGGGCTCTGACCGAATCTTCAGCATCTCGTGGATCTTCAAACTCAACAACTGCAAATCCAGGTGGGTTCCGAGCAACCCATACGTTGCGGAGTGGTCCGTAATGCTCGAAGACCCTCCCTAGCTCGGCTCTCGCTGCTCCATTGCCCAGGTTCCCCACATATACCTTAGCATTAGCGTTCCTGCTGAATCGCGACATGGCGGGAGCGGTCCCTGAGGAGCACGGCACCTGAGGTTGGCTTGACGGGAGGCTCGGGTGGACTTCAGCTGACGCAACGTCACCGTCGGAAACTGGAGTCGAGGCGCTAGGCTCCTCGGGCCAGAGTGAAGATATGTCTGACTCCGCCACTCTCTCCGCCTGTTTACTCTGGGATCTAGTGACCCCCCCACAGGTCAGAGTCAATGACTCCTCCCTGGCCATGGCATCATTGCCAATCAGCAAGGAGACCCCGGGTATCGGGTAGTAGGGTACTACCACACAGGTCACTGGACCCTTAAAAATGTCACTCCGGACCTCGAGGAGGGCAAGGGGATACCGGCCAAGAACCCGGTCAATGCCCCGAAGGAGGGTATACTCGCCGGTATAACGCATCTGAGAGGCCGGAACTACCCCCGCCCGGAGAACACACCGTGTCGCCCCAGTATCCCGAAGGTATTTGGCCTCAAACTTCAGCATCGAATCAGGGCCACCCACTAAGGCTGTCCCTGAATAATCCTGATGCAGTGGATGAATGGAATTAGCCTCGGTGGCAGTGACCTCGGTCACCGATGCCACCGTCGTGTGCGAGGGCCCAGCGGATGAGTTCCACTGATCTCCCTCCGACTTAACAGGAGGGTTGCCTCGGTAGGCCGGACTGGCGGGATTAGAGAAGCAGCGGTTTTCACCGTGCCCCACGCGTTTGCAGAAATCGCACCAGGGCCCTGCCCTGGTCTGCGGCTCGCGACCGCCACCAGTGGAGGTCATCGGAGAACCCTTCCCCTCGATCCAGCCGCCGGGCAGACGGGGGGCGGTCTTGATCGCAGACTCCTCCGTCTTACGACGCGACTGCGTGACTTGCAGCATTTTGCACGCCAAAACATGTTTATCAATAAGGTTGACGCAGTCTGCCAAGGAAACAGTGTCTTTGTCGACAAGAAACAATGCTAAGTCAGGCGGAAGCTGTTGATCGATACGGTAACGCACCAGGAGTTCCGCAACCGCTTGAGGTAACTCAACCTTGCTCCCCTTGAACCATCTCTGCAGCTGTTCCAACAAGGCCCGTGAATGTTCCTCATAGGTTTGACTGGACTCACGAGTCCAGCTGAAAAAATTTCTCCTATAAATACATGCGGACACCGCATAGGCATTCAAAATCTCGGCCTTCAATGCCCTGTATTTGTTTGCGTCCTCGGTTGCCATCCTCGCATATACCTCCCTCGCCTTCTCAGATAGATGGCTCACAAGATGGCCGACCCACAAGCTCTCATCAATGCCACCGGCAGCCAACAACTTCTCCGCCATCTCCAGATACGCTTCTGGCTTCGTGTCTCCCGTCCAGTCCGGCAAACGAACATGAACCGTTTCCGGGACTCTTGCAGCAGACCCCTCTGCCCGCAGTCGTTCAGTCAACATTCGCAACTCATGCTCTCTGACGCGTTCAGCTTCTGCTGCCGCATGCTCTCTCTCTGCTGCCGCCGCACGCTCTCTCTCTGCTGCCGCATGCTCTCTCGCTGCTGCCGCACGCTCTCCCTCTGCTGCTGCCGCACGCTCTCTCTCTGCTGCCGCATGCTCTCTCTCTGCTGCCGCACGCTCTCCCTCTGCTGCTGCACGCTCTCTCTCTGCTGCTGCCGCACGCTCTCCCTCTGCTGCCGCATGCTCTCTCTCTGCTGCTGTCTCTGCTGCCGCATGCTCTCTCTCTGCTGCTGCACGCTCTCTCTCTGCTGCTGCCGCACGCTCTGCCTCTGCCCTGTCATTCTCCCTGTTATACATGTCAAGTTGTTGAACCGGAGTCAGCCCGGTCCAGAAGGGCGAACGCATGCATTTAGTCATGATGGGATCGCTTCCTAACATCTCGGGTTGAGTGACCGGGTCAAGGCTGCTTGCGTCGCTCACCTCGCCACCCACGTGACTGTCAACATGATCAGGTTGAACTCTCACTTCCCTGGTCGACATAGCTTGGCTACGAGTTATCATACGACCAGGCACAAAACACAACCTCAAACACAACGCTCAAACACAACGCTCTGTTGGGGAAATACGACACAACTACGCAATATCACCCGCACATCAAATTGCCAATGAGAAAAATACCACGTACAAATACTCACGTTTTTTTTTTTTTTTTTCGGTTGTTTGGAGGGATCCGAGGCTATTCGCTTATTCTTTGTCGGTTGTTTGGAGGGATCCGAGGCTATTCACTTCTCTGCCCAAGACAGCGTCCTACGGCGAGAAAGTTCCTCCAAGACGGCGTCCGCTGGTGAGAAGGCGATGAACAGATGCCAGAAGATGTCGTCCACTGCAGAATTCCCGTCTCAATCGAATGGCTCTTACTTGAATGATCCTAGGACGAGCAACCCATTTGTCGCGATCCCGTCTGGGGAATGTATCCCAGCACGGAATACGGACGTGAATGTCCGGGCTTCAAGTAATCCACGTAGTGAACCAAAAGAGACGCAATAAACACAATTGTGTTTTAATCGGCCTTCTAGGGGTAAGGCACGATTATTTATTGGCTCGATCACAAAAACCATGAAAGGTAACAAAAGGGAATATGCTGCACAAGCCGGCAGGAACTGTCGGCAACAGACGCTCCAACAGGACGCAGGTAAGATCACTCGCGGCTCCAATCGACGGGCTCCGGGCCTCGGAGGATACCAGGATGGAATACCGCACAAGGCCGCCAGGAACGGTCGGCCAGTAGCTCCAACACGAAGCCGGGAATCACTCGTTCTCTTCTGGAGTTACTCGCTCGTAAAATACAGAACGGTATTCGACCAGCCCAACTCGGCTGTCCGGAGGCTTCAAGGAAAACCCTTTTATGATAGTTCCCACTCGGAGCCTTCGAGCCGTGTGCGTCGCATAAGATGGCGACCGCGCTCTCTGACCCTCCACCAATCACGTGCTGAATCGCCTCCCAATCGCGTGAGGCTCCAGGGAGGTCACGTCACGCGGTGGGCGGGGCACCAAACTGGGTGAGAACAGGTGGTTTCACCGGGGGTTTCTCACAATATATATATATATATATATATATATATATATATACATATATATATATATATATATATACATATATATATATATACATATATATATATATATATATATACATATATATATATACATATATATACATATATATATATATACATATATATATATATATATATATACATATATATATATACATATATATATATATATATTGTCGCGATCCCGGCTGTGAAATGGTTCCCAGCACGGAATACGGACGTTAATGTCCGGGCTTCAAGTAGTCCACGGAGTGGACAGAGAGAACTCAATAAACACAATTGTGTTTTAATCGGCCTTCTAGGGGTAAGGCACGATGCTTTATTGGCTCGATCACAAAAACCATAAATGGTAACAGAATGCAATACACTGCACAAAGCCTGCAGGAACTGTCGGCCCCAGAAGCTCCAAACAGGACGCAGGCAAGATCACTCGCGGTTCCAATCGACGATCTCCGGGACTCGGAGGGTAACAGAGTGGAATACACCGCACAAGGCCTGCAGGAACGGTCGGCCAGCAGCTCCAACACGACGCAGGCAATATCTGACTCACGGTTCCAATCCACGAGATCCGGGAATCACTCGTTCTCTTCCGGAGTTACTCACTCGTAAAATACAGAACGGTAAACGATCAGCCCAACGCGGCTGTCGTGAAGATTAAGGGAAATCCCTTTATCTATTTCCCACTCGGAGCCTTCGAGAGTCGCGTCCGTTGCATAAGATGGCGACCGCGCTCTCTGGACTCTCCACCAATCACGTGCCGAATCGCCTCCCGATCGCGTGAGGCTCCAAGGAGGCCACGTCACGCGGTGGGCGGGGCACCAAATCTGGGTGAGAACAGGTGGTTTCACCGGTGGTTTCTCACAGTCCTCCCCCCCTAAGTAAAAACCCCGTCGAATAGACGGCGTTTTTAAAACCAGTATTTGTAGTAGGTGCAAATCACATGGCAAGATGATGGCGGTAATCGCTAACAGGCAATTAACGCAATTAACAATTATTAACACTTATTAACAACAATAACGCAACAACGCAACAATACAACGCAACGCAATAGCGCAACAATAACGCAATTATTAACGCACAGGCAATTAACAGGCATTAACAGGTTAACAAGGAACCAGTTTGGTTTTTTTTTTTTTTCACACACAAATTTTAACACCATACACCACATTAATATCTACCCTACAAGAGTTACACTTCACACAAAGCACAATAGAGAGGCAAGGGGGCCAAACTCAAGTTGGGGGAAGCGTTGACAGGAAGGAAACGGGCCGAGACCTAGAGCGGCGGGTACTCCTCCGGTGTCGAGAACAACAGTCATATGCGTAATGACCCCTTTCACCGCACTGGTAACATCGATCGTTCGGGTCGAAAGGCCTGCGGACCAAAGGGCGTCTGAAACGAGGCCGCCGCGACATGCCATTCGACATCTCGACGCACACACGCGATCCGCAAATTAACCTTCCATCAAGGGCTCTGACCGAATCTTCAGCATCTCGTGGCTCTTCAAACTCAACAACTGCAAATCCAGGTGGGTTTCGAGCAACCCATACGTTGCGGAGTGGTCCGTAATGTTCGAAGACCCTCCCTAGCTCGGCTTTCGCTGCTCCATTGCCCAGGTTTCCCACATATACCTTAGCATTAGCGTTCCTGCTGAATCGCGACATGGCGGGAGCGGTCCCTGAGGAGCACGGCACCTGAGGGTGGCTTGACGGGAGGCTCGGGTGGACTTCAGCTGACGCAACGTCACCGTCGGGAACTGGAGTCGAGGCGCTAGGCTCCTCGGGCCAGAGTGAAGATATGTCTGACTCCGCCTCTCTCTCCGCCTGTTTACTCTGGGATCTAGTGACCCCCCCACAGGTCAGAGTCAATGACTCCTCCCTGGCCATGGCATCATTGCCAATCAGCAAGGAGACCCAGGGTATCGGGTAGTAGGGTACCACCACACAGGTCACTGGACCCTTAAAAATGTCACTCCGGACCTCGAGGAGGGCAAGGGGATACCGGCCAAGAACCCGGTCAATGCCCCGAAGGAGGGTATACTCGCCGGTATAACGCATCTGAGAGGCCGGAACTACCCCCGCCCGGAGAACACACCGTGTCGCCCCAGTATCCCGAAGGTATTGGGCCTCAAACTTCAGCATCGAATCAGGGCCACCCACTAAGGCTGTCCCTGAATAATCCTGGTACAGTGGATGAATGGAATTAGCCTCGGTGGCAGTGACCTCGGTCACCGATGCCACCGTCGTGTGCGAGGGCCCGGCGGATGAGCTCCACTGATCTCCCTCCGACTTAACAGGAGGGTTGCCTCGGTAGGCCGGACTAGCGGGATTAGAGAAGCAGCGGTTTTCACCGTGCCCCACGCGTTTGCAGAAATCGCACCAGGGCCCTGCCCTGGTCTGCGGCTCGCGACCGCCACCAGTGGAGGGCATCGGAGAACCCCTCCCCTCGATCCAGCCGCCGGGCAGACGGGGGGCGGTCTTGATCGCAGACTCCTCCGTCTTACGACGCGACTGCGTGACTTGCAGCATTTTGCACGCCAAAACATGTTTATCAATAAGGTTGACGCAGTCTGCCAAGGAAACCGTGTCTTTGTCGACAAGAAACAATGCTAAGTCAAGCGGAAGCTGTTGATCGATACGGTAACGCACCAGGAGTTCCGCAACCGCTTGAGGTAACTCCACCTTGCTCCCCTTGAACCATCTCTGCAGCTGTTCCAACAAGGCCCGCGAATGTTCCTCATAGGTTTGACTGGACTGACGAGTCCAGCTGAAAAAATTTCTCCTATAAATACACGCGGACACCGCATAGGCGTTCAAAATCTCGGCCTTCAATGCCCTGTATTTGTTTGCGTCCTCGGTTGCCATCCTCGCATATACCTCCCTCGCCTTCTCAGATAGATGGCTCACAAGATGGCCGACCCACAAGCTCTCATCAATGCCACCGGCAGCCAACAACTTCTCCGCCATCTCCAGATACGCTTCTGGCTTCGTGTCTCCCGTCCAGTCCGGCAAACGAACATGAACAGTTTCCGGGACTCTTGCAGCAGACCCCTCTGCCCGCGGTCGTTCAGTCAACATTCGCAACTCATGCTCTCTGACGTGTTCAGCTTCTGCTGCTGCCTCTGCTGCTGCCGCACGCTCTCTCTCTCTCTCACGCTCTCTCTCTGCTGCCGCATGCTCTCTCTCTGCTGCCGCATGCTCTCTCTCTGCTGCCGCAGCACGCTCTGCCTCTGCTGCTGCCGCACACTCTCTCTCTCTCTCACGCTCTCTCTCTGCTGCCGCATGCTCTCTCTCTACTGCCGCAGCACGCTCTGCCTCTGCTGCTGCCGCACGCTCTCTCTCTCTCTCACGCTCTCTCTCTGCTGCCGCACGCTCTGCCTCTGCCCTGTCATTCTCCCTGTTATACATGTCAAGTTGTTGAACCGGAGTCAGCCCGGTCCAGAAGGGCGAACGCATGCATTTAGTCATGATGGAATCGCTTCGTAACATATCGGGTTTAGTGACTGGGTCAAGGCTGATTGCGTCGCTCGCATCGCCACCCACGCGACTGTCAACATGATCAGGTTGAACTCTCACTTCTCTGATCGACATAGCTTGGCTACGAGTTATCATAAGACAAGGCACAAAACACAACGCTCAAACACAACGCTCTGTTGGGGAAATACGACACGAACTACACAATATCACCACCGCACATCAAATTGCCAATGAGAAAAATACCACGTACAAATACTCACGTTTTTTTTTTTTTTTTTGTCGGTTGTTTGGAGGGATCCGAAGCTATTCACTTATTCGGCAGTGAAGCACCACCCAAGACAGCGTCCCACGGCGAGAAGGCTCCTCCAAGACGGCGCCCGCTGGCGAGAAGGCTCCTCCAAGACGGCGTCCGCTGGTGAGAAGGCTCCTCCAAGACGGCGTCCGCTGGTGAGCAGATGCAAAGAAGATGCAGATGCAGAATTCCCGTCTCAATTCGAATGTCTCTTACTTGAATGATCCTAGGACGAGCAACCCATTTGTCGCGATCCCGGCTGTGAAATGGTTCCCAGCACGGAATACGGACGTTAATGTCCGGGCTTCAAGTAGTCCACGGAGTGGACAGAGAGAACTCAATAAACACAATTGTGTTTTAATCGGCCTTCTAGGGGTAAGGCACGATGCTTTATTGGCTCGATCACAAAAACCATAAATGGTAACAGAATGCAATACACTGCACAAAGCCTGCAGGAACTGTCGGCCCCAGAAGCTCCAAACAGGACGCAGGCAAGATCACTCGCGGTTCCAATCGACGATCTCCGGGACTCGGAGGGTAACAGAGTGGAATACACCGCACAAGGCCTGCAGGAACGGTCGGCCAGCAGCTCCAACACGACGCAGGCAATATCTGACTCACGGTTCCAATCCACGAGATCCGGGAATCACTCGTTCTCTTCCGGAGTTACTCACTCGTAAAATACAGAATGGTAAACGATCAGCCCAACGCGGCTGTCGTGAAGATTAAGGGAAATCCCTTTATCTATTTCCCACTCGGAGCCTTCGAGAGTCGCGTCCGTTGCATAAGATGGCGACCGCGCTCTCTGGACTCTCCACCAATCACGTGCCGAATCGCCTCCCGATCGCGTGAGGCTCCAAGGAGGCCACGTCACGCGGTGGGCGGGGCACCAAATCTGGGTGAGAACAGGTGGTTTCACCGGTGGTTTCTCACAATATATACATATATATACATTATATATACATATATATACATTATACATACATATATATACATTATACATACATATATATACATTATACATACATATATATACATTATACATACATATTATATATATATATATATATATACATACATATATATACATTATATTTATATATATATATATACATACATATATATACATTATACATACATACATATATATATATATATATATATATATATATATATATATATATATATATATATACATACATATATATACATTATACATACATATATATATATATATATATATATATATATACATACATATTTATACATACATATATATATATATATATATATATATACATACATATTTATACATACATATATATATATATATATATATATATACATACATATTTATACATACATATATATATATATATATATATATATATATATACATACATATTTATACATACATATATATATATATATATATATATATATACATACATATATATACATTATACATACATATATATATATATATATATATATATATATATTGATACGGTTTTGAGATTTGTATATATGACATCATTAAAGGTTAAAGGTTTGCCCCCCATAGTTCGTCCACAAGCAACACGTAGGCCCACTTAGAGTATTAGTTATGTCATAGTATGTGTAAGAGTAGGCCATTTCCCTAGTAACATCTGCATTGTGTAAACAAATGAGCTTAGGTCCTTTCATCTTTGCGCCACCCCCCCCCCCCCCCCCCCCCCAATTACATCAGTGGGCATAATCGATCCTGCGCCCCATTTGGCATCCCTCAAGTTTGTTACGCTTTGGCTACCCGCAATTTGTTACGCTTTGGCTGCCAGCAGCATTCGCTGCCCTTTGTTGGCTCAAAACTAGCCAAGTGACATGAGGTAGGCCTGAAAAGAGGGAGGAGCGCGAGGTCGGGGTGTGGCAGAGTCGAGGAGCACGTCAGAGGCGGTGACGGTAAGGGCTCCCAGTCAACCAGGGCTCGGAGGGCATGGCGTGATAGGGCGTGGTGAAGAAGGTCTGGTAAGTTCCAGAGAGTTCGCTGGGCAGGGCTATCTAAGCCTTCGCAAAAGCCCTTAAACAGGACTTGATGAGGACTTGCTAGCGGAGGACTGTTGGGAGGACTTATGAGAGAAGACCCATTGGAGAGCACTGATGAGGATTGGTTATTGGAGAACTCACGAAGTCGCGCGTGCACATGACAGTATCGAGGACTTGGAAGCGCATTGTTCGCGTTTATTAAACTATTACGTACGCAGCCGCAGCCGCGAGTGATTAACCGCCAAAGCCAGCCCTACAGTTCGCCCTGTAATAATCCCGTGCGCGCCAACGACACGCGGAGAGCTCCTGGCCGCTGTATTCATCTTCTTCGCGGTGCGAGTTGGGGACCGGAGGGAGAGCTGCCCGGATGCCATCCCTGGACCATCAACCTGTTCGTCTGCAACCCCGTGTGAGTGTGTATGAATGTGAATGGGCCCGTTTGTCCAGGGGATAAGTATAAGACTGTTTAAGGCTGCACTGTGTCTTCTTCTGCTGATCATTGTACATTGTATAAATAAATCTTGTTATTCCTTTTCTTCCAAATTCGACCGTTTCTGTGATTTCCATCATTGGGTAAACGTGGCACGATTACGAACCGCTTGGATCGGGGTCTAGTCATTGATAATGGCTCGTGTCACGGGTTCGCGACCGCTCGGCGTATCCACCAACACCCGTGATTCGGGCGGGGCTTATTTCCTCGTTTCTGGGCAGCGTGAGTAATGATGTATTAGTGATTAGTCCTACGACCCTACTTCGCGCTGTCCAGGAGGGACGTCATAGGTCCCGGGTCCCGTCGGCGAGTCAAAGACAAGGGGACTAATCCCCC